>NW_028186365.1:932813-1112643 GCF_003343005.1 Rhea americana | reverse complement strand
TATTCTTTAAATCTCACTGGCATTCATCTTATGGTTGTCCTCCTGGAATAAGATATCATTGACTGAGCCAACAGCACATGCAGTATCAGCTGACGTGATCTGTCAAAATCTCAAAATATATACAAAATCATTTACAATCTAAGTGTTAATCATAATGGAGTTTAATTTGGCATTTGGTGATTTATCTACAGCAGGGTAGTAAGAGAAATCTTTCTGAAGTATGATTACTCTTAGCATGGCATCTTTCAAATTTCTGTCACACTTTTAAAACTGATGTTTCACCATTCATTTGTACATGTTTTTTATCAATGCACAAATCCAAAAGAATATTTTTCCTTTGATAGAAAAAGATGCGGATGGGTGAGGCTGCAACAGATTGCAACAGCACATCCAGTCCGGCTTCAACCTTAATTACTATTGAAGCCACAATACATTCTGTGTTTCTTTCAGATCTGCTTTTATCGGTTAAGCAAAGCCAAAGATTTTACAAAATGAATATAAACAGATAGAAGGTGCTATGAAAGATATCTATCAGACCTACACAAAACAAACAGACTTTAATATGACCTGATTTTCTACTATTGTCATACACTAATCAAAATTTAGAAGCAGAGAACTTGAGTGCTATACTAGTGAGTAGCAAAAAAAGCCATCTTAAGAAATCTGGTTACGTTCTCAGCTACTGTGAGRAAAAAGTGAAATTTGATCAATTATTCTCTCAGTGTCACAATTTTTGGTACCCCTTCAGTTTGCTCTTTTGTTGTGTGGGAACTCAACATCTGAGTGAGCTGGTGTGGAGCTTGGATATATACCCTTCAATGCCCTCACTGCACTAGCATGGCTATTTCTGGAATTGTGCTGTGAATCACATCTATGTGAAAAAAAACCACACACTTTTTTTTTGTTTGCTATTTTTTCCTCCAGCTGGGAAAATTTTTCTTCAGTTCCAATCCAGCTCACATTGTAACCATCACAAACTTTTGTTCCAGCAAAATTAAGAAGGCCAGCACACATCAGCCACGGCAAACTTAGGGGAGGAAGGAGAGCAATACTTATACCAGTACTGCTGTAAGCACTCATTAATCTCAAACCAAAGTAACGGTCAAAAAATGTCACACTTGAGCCTTTTAATGGCATAAGAATCCCTACAGGAAGCTTGTGGGTGAAACTGTGTACGGCCTACATTTTATCTACATAACATATGTCCTTCTTCCATGTGTCAGTCCTCCCTTCCTTCCTTCCTCCTAAGAGTGAAACAATTTAATACAAAACCAAGAACTGATTACACAGGCTGTCAAATTATGTTTGTCTGTCAAGCCTCTACTATCAATTAGTTAAATAACTGTAGATAATAAGAGAGATTAATAAGAAATGAATGATTAAAAAGATGATGCACTGAACGCCTCAAGCTCTTTTTATGATTCATTGATGATTCTGGACCTCAGCTGGGATAGTTACCAATGTCCCCAAACTCACACACATGAATTTCGTRCTGAGGCACGGTCTGCTGATAAAGTAATGGTCCACGTTTTGTTATTCCCCACTCGCTTCAGACAGAGGCACTTCAGTGCAGGGAAGCCACGCAGACAGCAGTCGGTTCCAGGAACAGACAAACCAGGCTGTAATCATTGCACTAATTCCCAGCTCTGTTCTTCCCAGGCGCCCAGCCAGCGTGCCASAAGTGCCACAGAAGTACCAGCCCTGGGCCCTGGGCTGAGCTCCCACCAGCACCCGTGGAAGTCCTGCGATTCGGAAGGGTTGGGCGCATTTATCTGACAGAGTTGTAAAGTGACACATTCACAAATGTGTCACTTTATTTGTCAAAGGCTTATTGACAAATGTCAAGATGAGTGTGGAACAAGCAAAAGGTTTAATCTGAGGATTGTGTATGAGGTGAGAGTACAACGGAGGTGCAATGTATCTGACTTCAGTTTTAACGGTTACCTGCAGAAATGAGTTTACAGCTGCTGATGGACTATTTCAAAATCTTTCCCACAAGGTACACAGTGTACTTGGTGTTTTTTTATCAAAGAAAAGTATGTTTTCAGTGTATTGGATGATACTAGSGAACAACCAGCTTACGATGCCAACATGTGAACTCTCCACAAATTCAGTCTGAGTCATGAGCGAGGGAAGTCTTATCAAGCATATTAACTGGAACTCTAATGAGGAATAGTAGGGGGGAAAGTAAAAGCTTGCATGAAGAAACWCAGTACAAGATTGTCTTGTTTGGGCAACTCAGAGTTGCCCAAATATGAAACTGTCATGTGATGTGGCTACGAGTAACATAGCTGTAGACCACAGGAATGGAAGAAGATGCATACTCAAAGGCATGGTGATTAATGTAATCAAAATGCACTCTTTACAAATAGAACATAAGGATCTGTTATGCACTTAAGTACTAGTTTTTAATGTGTACCATTTTAAAAGTGCAGAACYGCAGCACATCAATGTCTGTGTGCAAAGAACCATGAACAGAAACAAAGAATAAAATAACTCACATCTTTTCCCYGAGCATCAGCATGCTCAGGACTTCCCACCAGCTATTCTGTGCTACRGAAGTCAAGAGGCTAATGAAATAGGGCTATCACAAGCTACAGAGGGGTATCACCAGAAGAAAAAAGAGGATGTCATGGCGATTTAATGACAGTTTAAAATTTTAAAAAATATGTACCAGAAATACTCCTTCCTTCATCATATCCTACCCTGCCTTTACATCTAAAACAGAATTGGTAAGAAACACCTGGTCCAACTTACATAGAAATAATTCCTACCTGTGCTCTTGGTTGTAATCAGCCTTCTGAGAGAACTGGTCTATCATAATTTACACTTGTGTTCTGCTACAGAATCAGTTTGAACATGATACTGCAAAATATGAGGAGAGTTTATGACTCTTTTTGAGTCAGAAATACCTCAAAATGTGACATGCTTTTGCTTTCAGTGTATTTCTTATATGGAAAAGATTTTCCATCATAAACAGTTAGCATACTAGGAATCCTGGCAACTGTTATTTGCTATTCTACCATCACAAAAACTAGTAAAGTAAGGATAAGCCCATTTCATTTAATAAAAGCCATGCRTCTATCAAGTCTCTTTAAAAAGTTCCTACTTATAACCTTCTTGCCTTTGCTAATGGCAGACTGGTGGCTGAAGGGGATCAAGGACTTCTCACATCAGAGTAGCACAAGCAGAGAAAGCTGCTTTTTTTTCTCATTAWTTGTAAGAAGATAGTGTTGTGCTAATATTTATTAAAAATAGATGGCATTAGTTTAAAAAGAAGCCTGGAGATTTTCCAGAGACCCTTTTAGCTAATCTTTCAACTCACTCAGTGGTTTTACAGCTAAAGTGAGCTAAGAAGTTATTCAGCTAATTGGCAACTCAGTAAAGTAACTTCTCTTCCTTTCTGTCTCCACAGGAGTCAAACAACTTTGGGAAGTGTGTATATGTTCAATGAARCCCATAGTGTAATTTATCTGACTTCAGATGTTCCACTTAAGATTTTTAAAGAAGATCCAACTTCTTAATCTGCTAAAAAGAGACACAACATGCTGTTGGTATCATTTTAATTGCCACAAAACAGTTACTATATTTAAAGRATTATATAAAGTAAACAAATATAATGCTTGGCAATAATGGTATTAGTAGTTTCTTCTCCTTTCTGGAGGGTGGTATTGTGATCAGCATTCTTGGCATCCAAGAGAAGACACTCCCTTTTGAATTAGTCCCAGATCACTAACAAAGTCTGACCACAAAAGGTATGAAACCCTGCTGCTGGAAAATCAAAGCTGGTTTCGGTCTACAGCCTATAGTTTGAAGCTTCTCACTGCTTCAGTCTAAAAGAACTGTATCTCTCTAATCAGTCAAGTTGCTTTTTCATCAGAGAGAGTAAAAAGTAGCCATACCTGCGAATTGATTTCAAAGAACAAGAAAGAAAAAGCAAATTCCTTCATGTATTCTGTTTCATCGTGGTCATTCTTTTAGTTCTGTATCCAGTAAATACTGGTGCTCAGCTTAGAAGAATTTATTATGTGTTTATCTTTGATACTTATATAGGCATATCATTTTCATATTTACTTGGGCAGAATTTAAGATTCTCTTTCCAAGAATAAAATATTGTTTGTCTGAAAAAGTACAGCATTAATTAGTGGATCAGGCAACAATAATGAATTCCCATCAGCATTCAGCTAAGGAAATATTATATTCTTTATTACTGTATCACCATAATCATCATCACCACCACATTTTATCTTCATGCCAACCCAGTGAAATATATCCAAATTAACAGCTTGACAGTGAGAAAAGTGCAGTAGAGGCTCTATTGGAGCTGACTGATACCAAATGCAGATCTCCATATTTCTTTTTGCACAGAGACGCAAGGAATGCACCTCAAAATTCAGCCTCCCAAAATGTAGTCAGAACATCTTAAAAATGTATATCATCTACATTAATATAACACAAAACATGAGTAAAATTTTAAATAGTACATATTGAGAAGTCCTATATTTCAGAATCTGAAGATGCTGACAAGTCCTTGACAGTATGTAGATGCTCCTTCATTAAAAGGTGCTCCTTCATTTAGTAATAAAATTACCAAATTTATACAATGACAGATAATAGTAGACAAACCGTTGTGGTGTAATGTGGTTGAAATGAATATAGAAACAGCTGAGGTAGGGAAAGAGGTAAAGAAAGTACTTCACTAAATAATAATAAAAAAAAATGTTAGGAAGCCATTTAACTGAACCGGCTAATTTGTGGAAGTTTCTACATAAATGTTCTGCAGAGATAAGGAGCAGGAGTCCAGGATGGTGCTCCTCAGATGACCTACTGTTAAGGAGACCTAAGTCTGTCCCCTCTGTGACATCTGAGAGGGACATTCAGAAAGTTTTGATGAGACCCATCATAAAAGAATACTTATTCAAAGGAAATGCCAATAATTTGTGTTCAAGATTAAAAAGTAGTTTGGTGTGCAGCGCCTGCAAACAACTGAAGGTTGGAAAAGTGTACTCTGAGTCTCATCGAGACCTCGGCAGTGTCCAGCCAATCCTTATTAGCATTCTTGGGGCCGAAGGAGTTGAACATATACATTATTTTTCTACTAGGTTAGTTCATTTTCCCTCTCCTTGAGTACAAAAATTATCACACAAGTGTGTCCCAGGACTTATTTTTTCCCCAATCGCAACATCACAGCACTCCATTCTGACCRCAGATACAGAAAATGTGTTTTAAGCCTGCTCTCTCTTATCACTTAATTCCATTTTCCATTAGAGAAGCAATTATGAGATCAGAAAGTGCCTGACACAACTCCCAGTAAAGTCAATGGAAGTTCATAACTGATTGCGAAGGCATCTTGGCCCAGAAGAGAGGTCGCAGTCTCAGAGAATGAATATTGACCACTTTTGTCAACATGTGGTTTTACTGTTTGTTTATTTATTGGATCAGCATTCCTCCCTGCCACTCCCCCGCCCCACATGCCTACAGTGCAATCTTGCAATTTTGCATGTTGGATCCAAGACGTGACTGAGGTTTATAGAGACCTGGAGCTAGTTCAAATGCAAATACCAGTACACTACAGTAACATGCAAATCATGAACCAGATCATGAACCCCTAACAAACCAGGTCCAGGAAAGATTCTGGCTAAAGGCGACTGACAAAAGCCAACGCTTAGTTTTCAGATCCTGATCTTTGTCATCACACAGCTACGGAAACGTTCGTGCTGGCACAAGGGAGGAGGTAGCTTCACAGCAGTAGCTGGCATGGATCCAGTRCCGAGGGAACAGGCCTTTATGACCAGAGGATGCTGCCGGTAACCAAGGGGCAGAACTCTGCACCGTAATAGGAAAGCAGCACAGAAAACCTGCCAGTTGGAGACAAACACGTTGCCTCTGCCTAAAGATGGTCTGGGATGTCGAGTGGCAACATCACTAGACAAAAYAAAGAACTTCCCTTTTTAACTGGCCGCAAGAAACCAATGTATAAATAAAGTACGTAAAGCTAGACACCAAACTGGCCTCCTTTTGTCCACACCACAGTGCCCTCCTACAGTCCTGTATGTTGGCAGTCGCTGACCTCAGTGAATTTCAGTAACAGATATTTTTACAAATCAAAGCAAAATCTTTTCTCTTCAAATTCTACTTCAAGTTTTCATACCTCCAGTCTTGTTCCAATATGCAGCACACCATTTAGAACTTAAAAAATTAAAAGAAAATACAAGGAGGAAAATTTTTATTGTGAAAGATTTGGGATGTTCACTCTGAATATGTCTGTTAAGGCTGCCTGATACGAACATTTCCCACACACTCACCCTCCCCATTTCTAGCATAAATTAAAACTATCTGCTAATATAAATTAAAATAAAATTGTGGATTATATTATGAAAATTTATTCTATGACACTTTTTTGTCATCATGTATTTCAAAAACAGGTTGAAAACAAGCTAGCATACTTGATAATTCAATAGTGTCAGAATAATGCAATGAGGTTCAAAAGCCCAGAGCCCAGTTATAAAGAATTTGGAGTGATCTAATTATCAGTGCTTTCTGCTATCACTCAATGTGCCACAATGCAGCATCCTCTGCCTTAGTGGAATTGGTTGGGAATAAGGCTTGCCGCTTTGTGTGCTGCTGACATAGGTCTTGAACAATGTAGGTGCTGAAAATTGCCATATGGTGAATATTAAATGAAAGTTGCTGTACTATAAATCAAAGAATGGTGCTGGCTGTCATCACTGGCAATGCACAGTCTCTTTCCAATAGGGTCAAAGGCTGTTACTTTTTTGGTTTTGCACTGGGCTATATCTCAAGAACTAATTTCCCTCACACAAAAATATATTAAATTTTACAGTGGTAGTTTGAACATTGTATCTACCTGCTTATTCTACCTGTTTCCACAGTCTTCTGTTATCCCTAACTAAAATCTCATTCCTCTAAAATATGCCAGTATTCTAGTCACTGAAAGTTATTTTATGCAATAGAGAACTCCATAATCACATACGGCCAGGGGGCATATTTTATTAAATCAACAATTTAAACTCCAATGCAATACAAGCAAGAAGAAAAGACATGATTTCCAAATATTTTAGTATAGGGCCTTTATACCTTATCAAAAAGGAATTTTTAGAATGCAAATATTGAAAGTGAGTAATAAATTTAGAAGCATGTGTACRTTGGCAAGTATTCTTCCCCTTGGTGACATAAATTTTCCTTTCCACTTTTATTGACAACACGGTTTCTTCCGTCTGTAAGGGTATAGGATCACTGAGCATCTGAATAAATTCTCCCTGACAAAAGAGAAAATTGGTACCTCTCTATAAAAATGCACAAAATAAATGGCAGGTCTGAAAACTCTGCAGGTCAAAAATGTATTACAATAAATATTATCAGTAAGTCAAGTTGTGGGATTAGATGAAACAGTTTCTGCAGTGCTTCACCACATAAACATCTAACCACTCACAAATCAATGGTTTTTAGAAAGCATTTTTAAAAGTTTTCTCACACTCCCATCCTGAGCTATATAGATGCTTCTCAGTAGCATGGGCAATATTGAATTTTATCACCTTAACGATAAGAACAATATCCCTCACTTGTGAAGTTAACCTGATCTCAGGCATTTCTGAGACAGGAACATAGAGAAAGCTTTGAGRAGACTCATCATTAGAAAGAAGGATTCTTAGGAACATTCATCTTGGGACAGTAACAGGCACCTCACAGTACACCGGTGTGGGATGACCACAAAGGACTCAAAGTGCTGTCAGTGGGGCAAGGGGCCTACATGAGGTCGGTGGATTTGAGGGCCATCAAAGGATTTCACTGAGGATCTGTATCGAGTCATTCGCTTACTCGGGGGCCTTCAGCTCACAGTAAGGAAGCAGTCTAGCTAGCAGCAGTGGCAGGGGCCCTGCAGAAACATATGGCCAAGCACTTGGACAACTCTGGATGTTCACTCTGAGCAACACAGAGACCTTCTACCCTGGTACAGGGAGAAYTCCCACCCAGCACCGCTTGTGCAAAAAGACAGAAATATATAGACATACAGAAATATCCATAGGCACACAGCCCGCACAGAACTACAGAAACACACTTGTATAAACTCCCTTGGCTTCCCAGCACACATACAGACCTTTCTATTCCTATGAACACACAACTTGAGGCCATTCCCATACTCCAAAAAGTAGAGCTACAATGGCAACAGAGCAGCCCAGCGTACATACAGGAAGGCTTCAAGTGGCTGCATATTGAAGACAGAACAAGGAGAGCAAAAAAAAAAGTGGGGAGGAAACTGCATTAMTGCGATTACATCAGCTTTAGAGGCTTGCAGAACTTGGAGTCCCGAAAAGAAGAAAAATACGTTTACAGCTTCATGGAGCTCAAGACAGATTTTCACTGTACTCGACTCTCTGCCCTTCACTCTYATACACTTGGCAATACCTATACTCTGGACCCGTGAAAAACTATTAGTCTCCTATAGGTTGCCATAATTTAAACTGAAGCTCAGCTACATATTCCATGTAGCTAAGAGCCAAAATATTCACCCTGGTAACTAAACGAAACAAAACAAAACAAAGCAAAACAAATAGCAATGTCCTCCTACCCCCAGAAAGTTCCTCTTCCATGGAGGCAAGTGATATGCTAATAAGAAAGTTAATACAGACTAAAATATAAGCAAAGGCCACTTCTGCTTCMTTGGAGAAGAATGGACAAGATCAGTCGCAATAAAATTCACACTAGCCTATGAAAGCTAAATTTTAGTTAGCGGAGGAAAGCCTAAATTTGACACTAAACTGAACTGTGATCAAATTTCTCCAATAGTGATAAAGGATGCAAAACAAAACACTACAGAATTCATACAACATCATAAAATATGAAATTGTGTGCCAAGTGTTTGCACATAAAATGGAGAAAAACGGGGTTTTCTCTATTGACAGATCTTTAGTATAAAACAGGGAAAATAACAGCATACTATTCTTATCTGTGCTGTATTAGCAGCACAATAGTTCAAATATTAAAACAAATGAAGTATCTTGAGCATTCTTATAAACAGCTTGTCATGCTGTATTTAAACCAAGATGTGAAATTGGAAAGAAGGATCTCAGCTTCCCTTTGGAAAGAAATATCCTAGGGTTTTGGGGGAGGGGGGRTTTCCTTCCTTGCCAAGGTACTAATGAAACATGAATCCATGCAATCTACTCCCTTGTGCTGAAAGAAACAAACAGCTGTGTTCCAATTCAGTRAGCAATATTTTAAAAGAGTTAGCGAGAGGATGGGGAGAGACCTAAAGATGCCCCTTGCCCCCAAGCACCTTTAGTAAATTGAGCCAATTTAAGTTTCAAGTCTATCTCAGTCATCACCCTAACTCTCCCCCAAATCCCATGGTATTGGGAAATTACAATCAGAAAAGTAAAACTATTATTGCTTTCCAGAAACACTCAGAAGTGCTTAATTTGGATTAGAATAGCCACCTCAATAAAGTACTTCAACTAGTATTTAGTATGCAGGCAGTGGGAGGAAGGAGAATAGACATTCTAATATCTAAATGGAAAAATTGTAGCCCTGTAATTAATCTGTGTCCAGGTTGCCTATCCCCTAAAGAAATAGTTCAGAAAGAATGATTAAAACTTTCAGATGACATTTAAGAAAAGTCCAAGAATAAAATTGGATGACTTCCAAGCTCATAAAACATTGGGACTGAAAGATTTGGAACTTCACTGTACGGAGTAGAGTCCTCTGCAAATGGCAGCAAGGATACGGATAATCCTTCAGTATCCCAAGAGAATGGAAATGCTGGGATACCACTATCTGCTRCGACAAGTTTGCCCACCAAAGAAGCCAATATTCCTGTTTAGAAGGACAACACAGAAATCTGGATGTGATGCTTTTAATAATTTGTGAAGGAGTTGATTTTTGGAACAAAGAATTTATTAATGTTATAAATAATGGAAGATGATTCTAATGGATGTAGCAGAAACTGTGTCATGGAAGAAGTGAACACTATGCACATAAGGTTTAATAATAATATTTTCTCTATATCAATAAGTACAGGAACTTTATTTCAGAGTCTTTATGATAATAAACCTACGTATTTTAATAGATAATATGACCTAGGCATTAATTTAATAAATATATTTATCATATTTTTTAATTTTTATTTTATTTTATAGATTATGTAATTACTTTAATAGACGACATGATAATAGAGCTAGGCACTTTCTAAATAGACTTACTTTAGGGCAGAAAAGTATCAGAAGGCAGCTAAGCAGTTTAGTTGACTAGCTAAAAGAATGACATGACCAGCAGAAGCTGAAGTCAAGCAAAAATCTATGTCTATATCCTACATACTCCATGCAGTTTATTCCTTGGTATTGGTAATCTACCACTGCATCTATCTGAAGAGACAAGAACCACYCTGAAAGACAACACTTATCATGAATTTCAGATTTCTGAATCCCCAGGGAAGACAGAAGTAATGTTAAAAATATAATAAAGGTCTTGGTAAAGTGTGTCTTATCTATGTGAATGCAGTTCCAGTGGAATGGAGCAGAGAAGAATATTGCACTTTTTTTTACATTGAGTTAGATTATGCCTCAGATAAAACATTCTAACCACAGCTATCTGTTTTGTATTTAAGAATAAAAAAAATCCACATTCCTGAAATTGATTCTATTTTTTTAAACCTACAGGGTACAAAATTTACTTTTATTAAATGAGTTAACCTTGTTTTGACATTTCTAAAAGCTGAAAATCAGTACATTCCAACATCTGAATTTGGTATTGTCCTCTGCAAACACTTAGTATACAGAACAAGGGATAGTAGATAATGTTTAAGTTGGCATCACTTGAACTGATTTTAAAAGGAAATAGTGAGCATACATCTCTATTTTGGAGTTTTGGCTATGTTCTGACCTGAAGAGCTTTAGCTCCGACTTCTAATAACTCCCCATCTTTGGGTAGAGCACACACACAATTATGGATGAGGTTGATGCTACAGCCTCTCCCAGAAGGCCCATGTATCACAATATCCCAAGCAAGGCCATCAGATGCTTTCAACACATAGCCTTAGTATTTAAAATTCTGTAAGAACTCTGTCCAGATGAAAAGTTAATAACAGATAATGCATTCTGGACACAGAAACATAGCATCACCTGAGGGGACAGGAAGTGTAAGTTGCCTTGGAATTCCAGCTAAAGGGCCCCACACTTTATTAAACCTAGAGTTGTGAGTGTATAGGTGTTGGATTACATACATCAAGCGGAAGAGAATGATTTCTAGAGGCATTTACGTAGATATTTTGAATTATGGCACTTATCAGGCCCCAGGGAAAATTTTGGCAAGTTTTTGAAATGCACTCATGAATTCCTCATGTAGTTCTTGGAGACAGCTATGATGACTGAAGCATGGAGACTTGAACAACCTTTTGTTGTTTCATCACATGTGATTCCCTGTGCAAAACCCAGGGCTTTTCAGAGCAGCAAAAATGCACACCTTGCAGAGCACAAGTCCTTGCTGTCAGTGGTTGACACATCTCATGGCATGTAACAATGTTTCTTCACTAACCATGTCCATACCATTTGGGTGAAAATCTGGCCACATTTAAATCAATGTAAAAATTCAAAAGAGTTCATAGGATAAGTATTTCATTCTATCACTTTTGGATAGCACCTGAATGCAAAGCTATCTGAGCGGAAACAAGACAAAAACAACTAGGATGTTAAGAATCTCTTCAAGGCTAAAGGATTTTTTCCTAAGAAAACATTGTCAAGTAAAAACAAGTACATGGGTATCTGACTTTTTAATGCCAAGGAGGTGGAAGCATGAAGCAGATTTCCTAACTGGATTCTCCATCTCCAGACATTACTCAGAACAGGTCAGACAAAAATCTGTCAGAAATGGTTTAGCTGGAGTAAAGCTGCCTTAGGGTTAGAGATTAGATGATATATCTTGAGGCCCTTACAGCCCCATATCCTACCACACTTTTTCTGTAAGCAAACGTGTACACTTAGGGGAGAAGAGGTCCTTGGCTACAGTCAGTAGCTCAGCATTCRAGTAAGTCACAAGAGGAACTATTTATGTTCTCTCTCCTGAGGTGTCTGTTTAATGCTGTGCTGCAGTTGTTTTGCTGGGCAAAAAGAAGATACCTTGTGTCTATCTTGCAATTTAGAACAATATTCAATCATTATCATGTTCTCTAAAGAAGGTCCATGAATCTACAAAGGACATTCACTCCATGCCTCTACCAAATTATTTCAGAACCAGAAGCATCCTCCAGGACCGGTTGATGATTAATTACATTATGAGAAAACGAGAAGCTCAAGAAATGTAAGAAGATTCTGTTCATACAATACATATACATTAGGTGCAGCATGTGTCAAACTTGATGGTAAAATTTCTTCTGGAAGAGAAGATGGCATAAATCTTTAACAGTAACCATTAAAATACCACCATTTTCCAATAACAGAAATAAATATGAAGCTTTGTAGATGAAATTCCAATTCACAACAAGGCTAGATTTATGGGTTTGTATTGTGTTTGTTTAAGAGAAAGCACCCCTACTTCTTTGTCTATTAAACTGAACTTAAGCTCTAGTAGAGTGTTTCACTTAATCCATCTTCATGGGTTTGAAGTTGTCATAGAAAAAACTTCAATTGATAGTATGTTTGATAAAACTTGTTACATGCTCTCTTAAGTACACAAGCCAGATAAATAAAAGAATACCTGACTACACTATCCAAGGGCAGGGGGTCATTAAACTGGGCCCTATTTGGTTACATTTTAGTTTTATTCAGAATATCATAAAATAAAACAGCAAGCAAAGTCATAGTGAACAAAGATGTGGCTGAATCCTAACTTACAAAGAAGATATAATAAGACTTCTTTGAATCAGCAATTGGGTAATATAAATACTCAAAACTGTTTTGACTAACAGTTCAGATAATATGACAGCAATATCTCATTAGATTACCCAAGGCTGCCAAATCAGTGTTYTATTTAAAACCTATTGGATTAATCTCAAGCTTCAGCACTTTCACCTAAAACTATAAAGGACGAAGGCATCTACAAAATTAGATATTAGGTTGGGCAATGACTAGCTACTGCCTAATCCTAATAGAATAGAGTCTAAGACCAAGAGTGAAGGGGTCTTTTTACAAGCACGAGAAGAGCTACTTGTCTCAGAACAGGCATTTTTAGACAGCCCTATTTGGTGGGACGCTGCCTGGATCTAGCTGTAAAAAGCTACTGAAAGCGTGGTTCTGCAGCCTCATGGTTAGTGTACTTGCTGCGGCAAACTCCAGGTTGCTGTAACCAGTTCCAGGGGAGCTTTTCTGTATTTATATTAAAAGTTCATTGGATTAAATATACAGCATGTCCACATACAGTCACAGGAATGAAACAATACAGTATCACATACACACGAGTTGGCTTTCAACTACTTCATGCACCCCTATCAGTTTAGCTGTTGCAATACAGAATTTCCCCTGCTCTTAGCTGTTACCTTTGTAACTGAAACATAGACATAGCTGAAGGAATGCTCCAGGGAGCAGGAAACAAGTCTCCCTTTCTCTTTTGTAATTACTAACTCAGGAGAAAGAGACTTAAACTGTGAATAAAGCCAGATTGTTAAGAAGCATATTCCCACAGGGCCTGAAGCCTTTGTTAATAATATATGTGCACAGAGCAGCTGGCTGTTACGTACATGTTTTTAAACATTGCTTAAGTTCTTCAAGATAAGGATTTGCTCAGAGAAATCTTCCAATGGATAATATTTCAAAAGAAATTGTTTCATTTTAATAACTTCTGCAAATAAAATTTCTTCTCCAATTCTCCCTCAGCCACATGCACAAATCCTAGAGCTAGACACTGCAGTAACAAGATGTCATTCCATCAAATCTGCCAGATGATGAAATTGCTTGATATAGGGAAACCTATTAATATTATTATATTATTGAAATGAATAGAGATATATTAGGGTTGCTTTTATGATTATTCAGGTAATGTATCAATAAKGTGAAACCTTTAAAAGGGAAGCCACAGAAACACATATGGTARTAAAAACCATTTAATCATAAATTGGTATTTAAAAGACAGCTGTTTATTAGATACGCTACATGCATTTTCATATACTGAGACTAAAATGCTTGCGTCTTTTTTCATTAACAAGCGCTACTGAGAATACTACATCCATACATTACCACATTAGAAAATGCTTTAAAAAATTAAAATGGCTAGAAAATTGTATCTGTTTATTATGGCTCTTTTTCCATCAAAAGCAATAACTGAATAGCATTAGCAACAACCCATAAAGTATCCTTCTAAAAAGCACTGATTCTACTCCATGTTATACAACTAGAAGGAAGCATGTTTTTACATAGCTTACACTGAACTTCTTTGTAATGGCTTTGAAGTGTAGCCTGCTGCAGAATCAAAAACAAGATAAAACAAAAAACCACCTTGATACTCTTGCCAAACTAACTAGAGCAGCATTGGCCTGCACAGCTGACTCTCAATTCAATTAGGCACCATGGAGGCAGAGCTTATTGCATAAGCAATCGACAAATGCAAAGTGCTTCCTGAAGCCAAAAAGGTCAAACAGAAAACGAGGAAGGCTTCCCACAGCTCAAAGGTGAAAACAAGTTTATCACACATGCCTTCCTCCTGGCCTTCCCAGCTGCTGTTTATCCTCCTCAGCCCCCTAAGCCCAGCTGCTTGTTGCCTATTAAGCACATCTCAGCTCCTCCTTGGAGTGCTGCTGACTTGCTACGCTTCACTGCCAGCGCGTTTGCAGTCGGAGTAGCAGGTGGCTRCTTCCCTCTCCAACGGCAGCGCTGGTTGCTGGGCTGAGCACTTGCAGCCGCCAAGACTGCTTGCCATACGCTTTAAAGGGAGTAGCGCCTGCTACAAGTATTAAAAAATTATGAGATCATTTCAAAAGCCATAAGAGCTAAAAGGAAAAATTATGTTGGATTTTTTAATGTTTTATTGTGAAAATAAAGTCATAATTTTCATGCTTTCATCCTCTACCCTTCAGGTTAGAAAGTATGCTAGAAAAATACTCTAATCCCGTAAAATGAGAACAGCCAGGAGCCCAGGGCTTTGCAAATTGTTAGAAAGAAGAGGTGTAGAACTGGGAGCCCTGAAATGTTGAGCCATCCTGSCACACTTCGTGACACCTGCACACAATTTGCACTTGTCGAATTATTAGTCATTGTAATGAGAATTGATGGTACCCACTGTATCTATACCTGAACAGAAATTTTTCTGCATTCAGGAAAGCAGGAGCAAAATTTATATTCTGCCTACTTGCATAAACTTGTCCTGTGTTTCTGAACATATAATAAAAATTACAAAATAAGACATATCCCTGACAAAATCATTCTGCATTACCTAGCCAAAAGTGTCCTTCAAGTTCTCAGACATGTAAGAGTTTCTAGAATCAAGACACTGCTGAATCCTGATTTCTTTCTCAAGGTGTTGTGGGCAATCTTAATTCCACTGACTATCCCCAGGGAGCTCCTGTACGCAGAGCATTTGACATAAAGGAAGTCTATGCTGCAGTGACACATACAGCAAGTACCTGTTCGTCAGGATGCTATCTTCCATGATCAAGACAGACCACACACTTTTTAAAACACATTTTAACTGTTTTGCTAGTACTGTGTGTTTCTGAGACAGGAAAAAAAAGTTCACACTGTGGGACATTCATGACAGAGAATTTGTTTTTATTTCTTAAACAAACAGACGGTTATTTATATTCTATTTTTAATAGTTGCAAGCAATTTCTTTATATCATTATGTCTARGATACAGAAACCCGGCATACATAACTGAAGACAAAAGAAACTGAAAACACGCTTGACAGAATTAACAGATAAATGAAATCAGTAAGTGCAACTGCCACATTCCTTCATTTGGTATCTGTGCAAAAGCATCTTCTAAGACTCCAAGCACACAGCATACACCAGTTAGCTTATTGCAAACAGCAAATTTGTTTCAGTAATCCATATGAGTAAATAATGTTTTATCATATATATGAAATTCCTTTAGGTGCTTTACTTTTGCATGCATGCTTCATTCCATATTGATACGCTCGCTTTTTAACAGAGTCTTTATTTGTTTTAAAGATCAAAGCAGATAAACTCAATACAAAGCTATGTGACACAGGCAACACCTGTTTCGGCTACCCACACACATACTCTTTCACGCACTCCCCCTTCTGCCCTCTCGCTGCAGGTGACTATGAGTGAACAGCTAGTTCTCTGTGAGACCTGAATGGGACATACATATTGGCAGGTGTGGACAAATACTTTAATGTTTATTAATCTAAAAAAGAGTAAAGATTACAAAAATATAAGGAGTAGAAAACCTCAGACAAGTTAAAATGCATAAAATCTCTAGGCAAAGTTTATTTTGACCAGGCAGAGTTTAGTTTATCAAACGTCAATCCAAAATAAGAGGGGTATAAACTGAACAAAAACATTACAGTAACTTTATACCAAAAGGCAACAGTTACCCTCCTTTCCTAAGGCCACCATACCACAGTAAATACTCTGCTTCGATGCCTTACAGCATCCACATATTAGAGTGATTCCGCTTACATACTGCTGATACTAGAAAAATAACTTGATTTTAAATTATTATGTATAAACTAAAGCAATTTTTCAGGAGTAGTTTTGATCACCGTTATTTTGTTTTAATTAAACTGTTCTTCAACTATCCCACTGATTTCACAAACCTGTGAAATCAAAAAGAAAAACACAAAAATTAGAGCTGAAATTTAATGTATACAAAGACTAGATAAAAGGGRAGATTAATCCTTTGCTGTGTTTGCATTTTGTAAAAGTTTTCCATAATGCTGAACTCACAATGAAACAAGCGATTTGGGTCAATATTTTGATGAAGCTGGATTCTTTTTCACTACAAAAATGTTCAGAAACAAATCACAGCTTCTTTACCTTATTGTTTTTTTCAATTATTTAGTGTTTAGGAGGGCTTTTTCTGCCATTCTTTTTAAAATTAGTAATAGATTGGAAAAAATGAGCAATGTTGTTGAAAGCATTAAACATACTAGGTAACTGTGATTTAATCAGATAGGCTGAAAAAGCAATGTTTTCATTTCTGATTATGTGTTCACATATTGAAAGAATTCAGTCTGAAAACCTTCCCCAAAGCAAAATGGAAATTTAGCTTTTACAAATATTTACACATTCACACTAAAGTCGATGTTTGGCAAATGTTGCTGACTGTAGCACAAACCAAAAAGAGCTTGTAGAAAATAAAGTAATGCTGCAGTTGGACCTAGTACATGGATCCTGTCTGGATAAAAGGGAAATAAACACCCGAACCAAATTCAATTACACAGATGAGGTCCATTAGTTATCTTAGAAGCCTTCATCTTGCCGTTTTTAAACACTGAAGGAAGCAGGAACAGTGACYTCACATTTATTCATTCCTTTAGCATACACAAATATGAAATCTCACTTTGGGAGATCACAGACACTTGTTAGGAACAAACTATTCTAATTATCTCCT
This sequence comes from Rhea americana, assembly GCF_003343005.1. Classification (NCBI taxonomy): domain Eukaryota; kingdom Metazoa; phylum Chordata; class Aves; order Rheiformes; family Rheidae; genus Rhea; species Rhea americana. The sequence goes on along the minus strand of NW_028186365.1, from coordinate 1,095,124 downwards.
GGTAACCAATTAAACGTAGTTGGAACAAGAGCTGTAGTTTCACTTTGCCAGGTGATAAACCTCGATTTTGTATCTGATACTGTACTGTATTGATATACAACAGAGTAAGGTACCTACCTTGAAAACCTCTGCATTAAAAAAAAAAAAAAAAAAAAAAAAAAAAAAAGACATTTCTTATCCTCTACTAACCTCATATTTTTTGTCACTTATGTTTTATGTTTAACAACTGTTTTCCTCAAGGCACTTCATTTATCAGAGATTCAAGCATTGTCACAGTTTGAATTTTAAGTAACAAATTTCTCTTAAAGGGGAAAAAAAGCAAATAAATGTAAGCCTGATTCATTTGCAAATTCTTCTCATGACTGYTACCCAAAAACCCCTGGGGACTGTGGTCTTCTTAGCTGCAGAGGGAAATGGGATCCCAGCCAGAAAATACATTCCATGCCACCCCACAGTCATTAGAGAATTCGTGACTTCTCACCAGTTGAAATGACATTAATAGGATCAAATCAACTTTGAGATGACATGAGATAAAAACGGGTCTGGCTGGAGATGCAAGAGAGAAAAGAGAYACTGATGTGGAGAAGAGATTCACTGCAACTATTTCAGTTCCCCAGCTTGGACTAGATTCCCTCACTTTTTGATAGCTGAAGTTAGGTGAGATGAGTCACATCTGACAGCCTGGTTTTGCCAATGTAAGGGAGAATGACAATAACACAAACAGGAAGCCAYCACTGTTTATAAAAATAGTTGAAAAACTACAGTAATTTTAAAGTAGTTGAGATCAAAGCAGAAAGAATTGGGGCCTACAGTCATGACATATTCAGCCTTGACTGGTGATTTCTCATAGTTCTGCTGTGAGTTATCGCATTTTATCATCTTACTTCACAGATAAGGAAAATGAGAAACAGAGATATTATATGTTCCCAAGATTCTGGTGTAACACTCACACTGATATCATGTATTGCCAAACAAGATCTAATGAAAATGAACAGAAGTCTCAGATCAAGGATCAAGCCTCCTCTCTTCTCCCCTCCCCCAGCTCCCATATTCATGGACTTGCTTACTGACAGAGTTAATAACAGTCAGTTATTATGAATTCATTAGCAAATTTTAACCTTTTACAATACAGACTTTTTTCTAGTTGAATGCAAAATCCTTCCTCTTTATGATAAAGAGCAATTTCTACAGTTTTGGCTTAGAATAAATCTCAGCTTTGTAAAATACATTTACAGCAATAGGATAATAAAGAGTGTTAAACTTATTAGAGCATGAAGAATTATGGGCCATGGAAAGAAAACAGATTTCCTTCATAGATCATTCACTTCCTGGTCATTTTTGTACCTGGGACTATAGTCAAGTATTCAACATTTTTTTCTGGTTTCTGCAGCAATCTGATTCCTCTAGCGAATCAGTCAGCCAGCTGTGGAGCCAACAGCCTTTCAAGAACTTACTTACTGCAAAGCTGTATGTTCCCTGCTTGCTGCTCCCAGGGTCTAGCACTTCAAGGGGTCACAAAGTGAGTGAAAGTAGATGCAGGACATGAACAATGTGCTTTGGTTGGATTTCAGGGCCACTTCATGCTCTCTCTTCACTACTGCAAATGACCAGACAAGGCACTAGTGCAAGAGGATTGGATTCAATGTCTCTTGAAAAAAGCTGTTACAATTAAGACTATGATTATATTAAATGGAGTAAAAAATATACATAGGTTTGCAGTAACATCCTGTATGTCTATAGCATTCAGCCAGTGTAGCAAAGAAAAGAATCAAGAAAAGCAGAAAAGAATGAGCTCAACAGTGTGGTTTTGTTCTTAGTTCTTTCCACTGCTCTGTGGTACGAAGGACACATGAAATAGYCAGTTCTTTCCAGCTGGAAAGTCTGTACACTAGCTCCTGAGCAGAACAGCCCATTGATTTGCACCTATAGGCCAGATGCCATCCCATAAGATGACTGCACACCTCACAAGTTTCATAGGGTTATAATCAGTTGAGTCTTTACTAAAACTCTAAGGGTATGGTTTTATGAGTATTTCTGGGTTGAAAAGCCAGCTGAAGCAGTCTCAGCTCACCACTGCCAGACTCTCAGATCTTCTCTGTACCTCTTCTTGACTCACACTGCACAAACGTCAAGGCACCTATAGGAATGATGGGGCTGAACCACAGTGGAGGACTGAATAGCTGTGTAAAAACACTCTACTTGTGCTAAGCGGTTTTTCAGCCACATTGTTCTCTGCTTTGCCTCATTGAATGCCTTCACAAAGAATTATGTTTAAGTTCAGCTACTTCTCATCAAATTCTTAGTCTGCTAAGACTAAGATGTTTTTTAAAATCAAAATTAGATTAAGTAAATTAATTTCCTTCATCAACATGCAGCAAATTAGGCTGCATTACCATTAAAAAGTTATATTTCTTTGTTATAATGGCTAGTATTATTAATTCCCTTAGTTAATTAAAATTTTGTTTATTTTATTCTCTGAAACTCTTTAATTACTATCACAGAAGAGGTTTACTTTCCTAGAGGATTATCTTTTTTTGATTATGATCTTTCAGGCTAATCTTTTAACAGCACAGTATTAYACAATCTGTGTTTCAAAACATAGATCATACTTTGTGACTCAAACTTGTGTTGCTATATCAATATATAGCTCGCTATATATTGTATCAACCTATAGCTARTGGAGTTTCTTTTGTGATATATGCAGATCATAATACAGGTCTTTATCCTTTACTTTTAAATTTAAATTACTTTTAAATTAAAATTTTAATATGGTTCAATAGAGTTTCTGGATGATCTGTATAGACAATTACTACTGAATTTACCTGTACAGCTATCCAGAGTGGTTTATACAAGACACAAAAGTCTGTGGAATTCAAAAATTAAGGACAGCTAATAAATCTTTCCTAAAAGCTTAGATTTGACTTGCAAATGCTTCTTAAATAAAAAAGAAAACCTTTTAAAAAGCAAAAGATTGTTATCATTGTTATGATGTACATTAGCACTTAATAGAGGACATTCACGTAGTTATAATTAGGATAAATATATTTTATGCTTTGAAATCTACAAACTTACACAACTATCGAGAACACAATAAAGCCTTAATAGTATYTTATTATGGTCAATATTAATCCAGATTTTTCATATCTTGTATTTTCCATGTTTACTTTCTTTTAGACTACTGAAGTCACATACTAMTTTGTTCAGAGGCACTCTGCCATCCCCAATGATTTTTTATGAATATTTTATATTCCAAGGAACAAATTACTATAATAAAAACAAATGGAGGGAGCTCTGCAGTCTAAAATCACTATTATAAACCTCAGCAGAAAAACAAGAGTGTKTATACATGTGCATAAAGTTATGTGCATTGTCAAGGGTTTGTCAGAAAATAGGCATTTTTCAGTTCTAAGCAATCAGCTCATTCCACTTCTGACTCTGCAATGTTCACCTACCTACTGTTGCARACTAAGAATTACCTTGCATGTGTCAACTGAAACTTAGATATAAGGAAGTTCTGGAACAAATTAAGCCAGCATAAATGTCGATTTATATGCTTATTACATCGTGCTCTCTTTTAGCAATGCCTAGCAAGCAGTGCCCTAGAAAACAACTGAAAAGGCACATCTAGACAGCTCTTTATTAGCACAAAAACRTAAATTCATAGACACTAAGACAAAATATTCTATTATGATCCTCTAGTCTGACCTTCTGTATATACAACACACAGAATTTCCCCCTGGATTAAAGCCTATCATTTAGAAAGACACATCACCTCACCTTAGTAATTGCAAGTTCATTGCCACCCTTAACTTGTGGTTACAATGCCTAAGGCTCCTGGTTGCTAGGAAATAGCATTTAATTTTCTTTCTCACAGTTTGATGAATGTCATTTTTTCCATTTGAATATCTGCACACAAATATCTAGTAATCTCCAAGCTTCCTAATACAATGCCTTTAGCTGAGGTGAATATCTAACAGGGCTTCCCAAGTYCTGATTCATTTTTAGTCACTTTATGAAATCTCTCAAGTAACTCCAATCCTTAAGGGCTGGATACCAAAACTGCAGTTTTTTATTGACACTATGTGTGCTACTTATCTTTTCAGGCATTCAAGGAATGTTCTACCCTTCTTTGTGAGCATTATGCTGAGAGCTCATGGTGAGATGATGTTCTACAATGATCCTAAATTCATTAGGTCACTGCGTTCCAGGATAAAGCCTCATTATTTTGCAGAAGAGACAGATATATTTCTCTGATGCCAGATATATTTCATTTGGTTCAAATATATCTCATCTGGTTACAATAAAATGCCTTTTACTGGAATGTGGCCATTTTACCAGACAATCCATATCACTTAATAACTTCAGCTTGTTCTTCCCACCAATTATCCAAAGCTATGAGACCCTAATGAGCCCCATTCATCTATATCTTCCCATTAGAAACTGTTTTTGAYTCCCCACTGAGTCAGTTTTAACTTACCTAATGTGTGCTGTGATAATTCCATATGTAGTTTTTAAAATYATAATGTTATTTGTTATCACATTATATGTCTGGGAATCCAAGTTTATCATAACAATGCAAGTTGCAACAAAATATATTCTTTGGTTTGGAAAAAAGAGCTCACAAAAAAGTTTTCTGCACTGATTTCTTTCTCACTACAGCGGTTCTTCCCCCTTCCCCCMAAATATTTAATTTAGTGTGAAATGAAACAGAGTCAGAAGAAACAAAGTGATATGAGCTAAAGTCATAAAAGCATAAGAAGAAATGACTGCTTTGGATTTAAGAACATCCTTTTTAATATAGGAATCATGATTTTTGGCTCCAACTTTTTCTAGCTGTATTAGAACTCCTCCTCCCCTCCAAATACACCTTCCAAGACAACCTAATTACTACTCGAAATACAGTCAATCTCTACTTTTATTTCACCATCTATAAATGCTTATATTCAAACGTCCTATTTTGGGGCAAGTTTCCAAGCTAGAAAATTGTTCTCTCTCTCMTTTTCAGATTCAAAATATGAAATGGTGCAGCTTCAGCATTGGGGAAACAAGACCTCCAGCCAAGAATATCCAATAGGTCTAGACAAGCATTGTTTAGRTGTAAACAATTCTGACTGATATCCCACTTCCTAAGTGGAAATGGGGCTGGCTTAAGCTGATATACCTAGCTAGCACTGATAAGGGAATGAGAGAGAAAAAAGTTTTTTAAACTTGTGGTGAAGCTGTAGTCTCTATCCAGCAAGTATTTTTTAACATATGTGCCCTCAGGAGAAATTGGGAAAATGACTCATTCTCCAAAGCAGACCCTAGCCTGATGGCACTTCCTAAAAAGGTTATGTGAGATGGGGAGATATGACTTCTGACTTTTTCATTCCAGTTTGTTACAACTCTTTGATGAAAAGAAGGTACCAGTAAGTTTTCCATAAGTTTTGTGAATGTCAAATTAAAATTTTCCAGAAGTTCAACCTGGATTCACTTTTGAGACAAGAAAAGTATATTTTTGTGAATTTACTATTTACTGTTAAAAATCTCCAACTATAAATACTATGTTCTTACTAACAAGACCTATAATTGAATAGTATCTTTGTGCAATGCCTTACAACTAGCTTGCTCCCTAGAGAAACCAAATCTAGTCTTGCACTAAATTCATACCCACTGAGATTTTTCCAGTGCTGGTATATGCTGTCAGAGCACAAAGAACAATACAAATAGCTGAATTTGACTAATAGAAATAGAATGTGTTTGTGCTACTGGCATAAATATTGCAATCARCTGTTGCTGCTCTGATCCTGATTCTGTCACTCATACTGAATAGTACCTGGCTCTAGTGAAAGAAAATTTTCTCAGCAAAAATGTATTCAAGCAGTACCCTCTTCTTTATTAACAGCTCTGATCAAGTAGTTTTCTAAGTCTTAGAAACATTTATTTGCATAATTAATCAAGAAAGACAACTGTTTAGCCACAAGAATTTGCTCAGTATAAGGAATTCTGCTAATGGACAAATACTGAAAATTTGGAATTACYCTGGAACACAACTTGATTTTATTCAGTCTGCAAAAAAAAAACTCTCTGATTTCTTCAGTATTTTCGCAGGTAGACTTTTGTGTAGAATGGGAAAATGAAGCTTTTATTTAATGYTTGTTGAATTCATCAGATGAGTGCCTTTGCAGTATTTCAAGACCAGTTTATGAATGAATGGGGTGGAAATCCTACTTTTTCCCAACAATTAGTTTTGATCTGTCAGTATTTGACCTTCCACTGCAAACCCTTAGAAAWGAGTTTGCATGTGTACAATGGCAAAATATTTAACTTTYGTGCCACAGATCAGTAGGTGAGAGTTCAAACCTTGTTCCAGATGTTTTAGATGTTTTACAGAAATAGTCTCCATCAGCCCAGCTAGAAATGAATATCTAGTGCTCCCACTTGTAAGTAGAATTTAGGGTGAAATGATAGAAGCTGCATCATTTTGTGTGCCAATAACTACAGAAGCTGATGTGCCTTAACCAGATTGGGGCAAAGGAATATAGCTATAGCTATATTTGTGTCTAAATTAACACAGATTAAACAAGCAGCAAGTTCTCTAAGAGCCCAAGGTATTCACCTTTCATACACCTCTGACAAYGGATTGATTTCAGGTAGGAATACTCTAAGTCCAAAAATCTGTTTTGTGGGTCACTTGTAGAATTCTACAATTCAGGTAGCTGAGACTCCAGCAGAATCTGGCCTTTGGGCAGTTTGCCGAATAAGTCCATTCCAGAGCTACAGACAGTAGATCAAATTATCCCAGAAAATTGTCTTTTCAAGGTCCTAACAAGAAAATTTCAACTAGCAATATTTGCAGGACCTGTTCTCAGGGGAGAAATTAAGGTAGGGTGGAACTAAATTTCTTCTCATAAAGGCTGGCTAACTAATGCTCTGGTGATTGGAGATGCAACTCTTATCTCCTTGTATCAGTACTCCATAAAGAAGAAAACTGTTTTTGCCAGCTCTAAGAACACTCACTATATAAAATGCACTGTGAAAGTGATAAAWATTCTCCAGATCACTTTTCTTTCTGTGAAAAGAGTGATCATCATGCATCCTCTGAAAACTCTCTGGGGAAAATCAGCACACCAGTAAAATACTAAAGGTAATAATGAGGAATTGTCTTCAGAATGACAGCTGAGGAGAAAAACACATGAGACTCTAATTTTTGTCCGTTTATTTTAGTGACACTAAAATCACAAAAGAACCATAGACTGTAGGTTTTGTATGAGAACAAAACATACTACCTAGAGCATTTTCTCTCCTCTGTGCTCATCATGTACAGAATATCAAGGGGGAATACACCTAGTAAGCTCAAGAGATTTAGTTATTGTATGGAATTAAAAAAAAAATCATAGAATCATAGAATCAGTAAGGTTGGAAGGGACCTCTGGAGATCATCTAGTCCAACCTCCCTGCTCAGCTGAGTCACCTAGAGCATGGTGGACAGGGTTGCATTCAGGCAGGCCTTGAAGATCTCCAGAGAAGCAGACTCCACAACCTCCCTGGGCAACCTGCTCCAGTACTCCATCACTCTCACAGGGAAGAAATTCCCCCTCACGTTCAGGCGGAACTTCCTGTGCTTCAATTTCTGCCCATTGCCTCTTGTCCTGTCACACGGGACACCTGAAAAGAGTTTGGCCCCGTCCCTTTGACACCCTCCCTTCAGGTACTGCATTGGTTCTCATTTTTTAATCACAAAATTTATACTAGGAGAGCAAATAATTCTCTCTGTCTCTCTTYCTCTCTCCCAGCTACAAATTTAATTAAGTACATAAAGAGGGAGAAGGTTTGATGAAAAATCAACAGTATGTCTCAGTATGTCTTACAATATTTTTCTTTCTTTAACACAACAAATCTCTTTTTCTCTTTGTTAATTTATATCTTTTACATGATACCTACTTAATTTCAGATTTTGTTATGAAGCTTTAAAAATAATTAAATATCAGTTATACTTGGATGTTCTGGTAAGGATAAATTCTTAAAATGCTGTCAAAGGGCCTACAGGATTTAGAAAATAAAGTCTGTTTTTTTCAAGAAATGAGAACCCTGACAACATTTCCATAAGACAATAAGTACAATCCCATATCTCTTTTACAAATGATGTTTGTTGGGAGATTTTGAGACATTTAAGTGACCCAATTTTGTAAAGATACTATTCACTTTGAAAATAGCTTCTTTAAACTCCTACATCTTTCTACATTTGAAACTATTACCCCCAAAATAATCTTCTCACTAATTTTCTTGTAGAATGCTAACTAACCAGAAGGTATTAATTTAAAAGAACTCATGGTGACTCATACAGTCTTTCTTTTCACCTTGTTATTTTTCCCACTACCTAAAACTAGCTTTACACCTGGCTGCTATTATCTCAAAGAATGCAGTAAATATTATCCACATATAATTTATTAAAAGCTGAGTCAAAGAACAGGTGTGGCTATTGTAAAGATTAATTTTGCAGATCTTCTGCTTGGACTCATAAATTATGAACTCCTGGGCCCTCAACACTAAATCACATACACAACGTCCACACAGATTTATTAACTTTAGGGTAAAAAATGAAGTATAATCTTGCCGGATGCTCAGCCTACAAGCACTGGCATCAGCAAGTATTCCAAGCCCCTGAATGTCTCCCCACTTTACAACCATTTCAGCACCTGGGAATTGGTAGCTTCTCTTTGCCAKCAGTAGTAGTTCTGAACTTTGTGCTTGCGTTTGACACCAGCATTTCCCCTCAGATGGCCATGATAGACACATTATTGTTATTTATCATTATTAGATCTCAGATACAGGAAGCATTGCTTCGCTCAAACATTCTTGTTACATTACCTTAGTTATATTAGCAGAAACACTGACCTACTATAAATGGTGCTGCAGGTAACTGTGCGGACTTACAGATAGTCTCAAAAGCAAGATGTGAGCATATTACAGCTGTAAATCCTGCTTACTAAGGAAACTATATATAAACTTTAAATAGTTTAAAATTACCTTCTCTGTTCTCTGTGCACCAGATCCAGGTAAAACAAATATTATTAAATAATCACCAGYAATAATGATAATAATCAGCACTGGAACAGGTTGCGCAGAGAGGTTGGGGAGTCTCCTTCTCTGGAGATATTCAAAGCCCACCTGGATGCAACCCTCTCTAACATGATCCAGGTGACCCTGCTTGAGGAGAGGGGTTGGACTAGATGATCTCCAGAGGTCGCTTCCAAACTTACTGATTCTATGATTCTGTGATTCTATGAAAATTATGTAATAGCTAGGCACTCAGCTATATGCAAATCTATCATCTCTACTGATGTGGAGGGAGGACTGTTGCTTTTGCCTCTCATCTTCCACCCTATCACACTGGGCAGTGCCAATGATCTACCAGAATTAATTACAAATCATTAGTGGAAATTTAGAGGCAAATTCATGTCCACAGGAGGGGCAAGTAACCAAGCTCTCCCTTTGGCCACCTATGATGAGCCTCAGCCCTAAGATAAGCAAAAGGTTTAGGTTTTACTGGCTTTGGACTAAACACAGTTGGAACTTCACTTTAACACTGAAAAAACACTAGCCATGGTTTTGAAAATCTCAGTATATAAATTGAAACTTCATAGTCAAATCATGGTCTGTTTATGAATTTGTGAAGCCGGTATGCAAATTCTTAGGTTTTTAAGTGGTATAATTAAAAAATATATTCTGCTTATCAGGCATGATTATTATTAATCATTAATTCTTTACACAACTGTTTCCTTCTATGAGGAAATTGGCTTCTTCTTTTAACTATGTTTAAAGCATTTTTAGTTGCAGCTATTACATTTTCTGAACAGTTAATTAAACAGCTCATTCTTAAGTATATTATCTAAAATATGTTAGAAAATAGTTCATATATTCACTCTTACAGATCACAAAACTACCAAAAGTAAAAAGAAATTGCAAAGGATTTAATATTTTCAACAAAATTATTTCCAGGCATTTTTAGCCAGATACAACTTGCTAGAATTAGAATGTATTGCAACCTATAGTGCGTTTTTTGTTCTTACCTACTGTCTCATTTAGGTTATGATCCTGCTGACCTTTACTTGCCTGACTAGACAACTTGTGTGTTTAAGAATTTTTTTTCATACAGAGGAATTCAAAAGAATGCAGACAAGACAGGAATAACGGAGTCACAATCCTGACAAGGAAGGAAGGCTGGAGCTTCCAGAGCTACTTTTTTTTTTTTTTTTTTTTTTTTTTNTTTTTTTGTCCTGTCAATGCAGATTTACTACCCAGAATATCTTTTCTATTTCATGTTTTTTTTCTGGAACAGCTACTTTAATTTATCAGTACAAATTGTTTCACTTAGTTAAGTAAACTGTGGTTTGTGATCTTCTTGTCAATGTTCAGTGACTATAGGAATGCTTATGTAAATCAGTCCTGTTAAGTTCAATACTTTGGCCCATAATCAAATGAGTAATTGGTACTTATGAGAACCGTTCATCTGAACAGGCATGACTTCTTTGTAGGGTTTGGTGATATGAAAGAGAGAAGCTAAAGTTTGAGTTGTCACATTATCAGCTCCTAACAAGTATACTTACATTTGTCTTGGTCAGCTTCCACTCCTTCACTTTCTGTGTCACTCGGCAATATCCAAGGTTGATGAGCAAGCTGAAGCTGTTGTAAGAATTCATCCTGCCATAAACAGATCTATTTTAGATAAAGTGACACAGAATCATCCTGTATAACTACAGCAAACACTCTAGCCTCAATTAACTGGAGAGGAAAAAGTCTTTAATAAAAAATAATTCTCCTTGCAAAATAAAGACAGAATTTAAAGGATGTGCAGACTACCTAGAAATATCTATTGAATTCTTATTTATCTATTTATTCTGAGAAAGTATCTTTAGCTATTTCACTAACCGCTATAGCCAGATATCTCCACGTTCATCTTGAAAATGTAGCAACACACAGAAGAAAATCTGAATGCAGGTACTCCCTCTATCCCAGTGCTTTTAGAACACACCTGGAAAAGTCATGCAGGATCTGTTTAAGTACAGTTTTGACTTGTCAAACTTTTCATTGACTTAAATCCAGTGAGAACAAGGACTTAGAGCCTGACTTAGAATCTGTGTTGGAGAAGGTGAAAGCCTATGAAGGAGAAAAGCTACGGTGACTTTTGTCTCCAAGATACTACAAAACTCTCAGTATCAAAATATAAATACTATACACAGTTAGAGTCCATATATAGCTGACTACACAGGTTTTTTTTACTGTTTTACAATCAGCCCCTTTTTATATAAAATAGGTGAATATACAGAAAAATAAACTTCCACATGTGCACATACAAGCACACACACACATATACATAAATAAAATACCATCAGCTTCTTTTGTAATATTCAAGATGAGATTAGATTGGAATGTATACAGAGAGTTTCATTTTCAACAGTTCAAAATATGCAAGTCTTGTGTTTAAAACTTAATTTAAACATTGGCCAGACATTTATATTAAAACACAGATTCTTACAGGCTCCAAAAATAAAAAGGAGGGAGCCCTATTTCATTTATGCCAGCTGAAAATCTGAATCTACATATTCAAAGTTGTAAGACACACCACTATGACATAAATGTTGGCGTTCAGTTTTAAATTGATGATCAGGTTAAAAAATATAAATTAGGTTTGTGTTATTAAGTTCTTGGAAAATGAGGACTTTTCAAAGAAGATCTAGCTTGCTGGCAGGAAATTGTTAATTTAGTCAAATGTTAAGAAAAATACAAAACAACTAAGCTCAGGCAGGAGGTCCAGGCCTTAGGCTTGTATCGTCATTTTAAATGTTTTCAGTGTTAGAGATGGTTGCTGAATACAGCACTGAATGGGGCAAAACGTTTTGGTTCACAGAACATGATTTTTGCAGTAGGAATAAGTGGTGCTCACACTGATCAACATACCTTTTAGTCTTCCAAAAATACAAAGCAAAGAACTGAGTACGGCAGAACAGAATAGAAGTATCTGACCAAAGACAGAGTTCCCATGACATTAAGTTGTGTTCTATACTCAGCATTCAGGAGGAAAATTTGTATGAATCAATGTTATATTAAGTTAAAACTTCCTGCTCTTAACAATGACACTTTAAACTATCTATGTAAATAAAGAGTTTGTAAAATTCCAAGTGTTCAGAAAATGTAATGGTAAATGAGGGAGTGGGTAGTATTTTCATCTCAGAAGAGCTATTGCAGAATGGTGTCACTTTAATGGAATCTATCCTGAAGGGAGAAGCAGGATTCAGCTTTCCATTGTCAAGCTACACAAAACACCAAAGGAGATAGTAAATGCAAGGAAGTATCTCCGCAAAAGGATTTAGAATCCTGATTTATTAGTTTTATGGAGACAATAAAACTATTTATCTAGGTAATATTTCTTAGCTATATTCAATTCAGCCTTGAATAGGGCTGATAATAAAACATACCTACTGGAATATTGAAATATTATGTGTGTCAAGAGGCAGAAATTCATGCACAAAAACTCAGATCAGTAGAAATCTCTACCATTATTCTTAATTATCAATCAAAATTCTTAGCAGTCAATACGTTAAGCACTTGCCAAGTTATTTAAAAATTGTGCTATGACAAGATTAAGCCATCTTGAGCTAGAGCACAGACTTTACTAAAAGTTAAGGACTCTCCTTAAATTGTACTTATTAGTAGCATTTTTCTATTTTGAACTTATGTTACTTTGAAATATGTTACAAACTAGGAAGCATACATCAAGCATTAAGAGATATATTAAAAATCCTGAGAACTGAACTAGTGACAGCACAGACAGAGTAAGTCCATGAAGATTTTGAATTCTTTAATTCAAGCTCTTTATGATGAAACATGCTCCGTGTACTCACTCACTGCATCCTTGTCAACTGACTCATTCTCCTCAAATACATACCAGTTTGTACTGATTTATTTCACTAATGTCAGTAGATAGTTCTGATTTACACCAGAATAAAAGTGAGAAAGCAGCAACTTCTTTTCAAAATTTTATCAGTGTCTTGTATAGCATTGGCAATATAACCACAGTGCATTCACATAAAATGGAAATTTTTCTTTTACACCATAAGTAGTCTAAGAAGAATAAAGGCAATTTCCCTTCTTTTATTTTGCTCTTTTTACACAGCTCTTTTTATGAAGGGGATACAAAATCTGCAAAGAAAGTTGCAAAATTATAATATACAGTATCAGTTGTTAGTTTTATATGTCTGTAATCTGTAAAATTACAAAGAAAGACAGAACTTTGTAATTCTTTGCCTACCCAAGCCCACTGCTACTTTGGCTTTTTAAAAATTTGTCTCCTTGGCCAAAGAGACAAGGAAATAGAATCACATGGCCACAAAAAGAAGGACATTTCTAATGGTAAAAAGTGTCACTGAACAGAGACACTCTGTATGTTCTGTCCATACCCAGTTCTATATTTTTAGGTAACCAGGAACTGGGGTGGGGAAAGGTAGCTTAGAAGAGCTTCTAAAGCTCACAGGATAACACTCCAGACATAAGTTAGCAGAGGACAACTGGCCAGACCTCCATCAGCTACTTTCCAAGACCTGAGGAGCTTGGCCTTTACAGCTCGGCTGTGAAAGATCTCAAGTATGAAGATGTCATACCAGCAGTTATTCCCTTCAGATCAGAGCTAGTCCCAAGATGAGTTTATGTTAAATCAAAGGTCATTTGTGTACTTCTCAGGAAAGAATAAATAGCCCCAGCTTTGGGCTGGGTCATTACCAGCCAGTCAGTACACTGTTGTGTTCCAGGAGCAAAGAGAAAGAGAATTTCTCACTTCTAGAAGGCAACAGTACAGAGGACAAAATCATGGACAAAATGCTGAGATTTAACACCAGCTTTAAAGCAGACTTGCTGGATGAAAGTGGGATGTTAATTATCTATACAACAGGGCAATAATATTGCTCTTTTTTAAAGTACATGAGATACATATATTATAAAGAACTTACGACACTGTAAGAGGTATCAGCAAAGTTTGGGATATAGCAAACACAGTTAACAATTGTCACAGCAAGTAAAATAAATCTCACGAGTTATCATTATTATAACTACAAAAAGGCTGCAGAAGTAAGTGTTTTTAATTGCCTGCATTATTACAGAAAACATCAGAAGTGAATGAGTGATTGGACAGCACTTAGTGGAAATGCAGTGTTCATTATATGGCACTTTCAGGATTCTGTACATAAATAAAGTCAGCATCACATGGCTATACATCAGTTAAAAGCAGAATTGGTTTTAAAAAAAAAGTATTTAGCAGGAAGTAAACCCTTCATTTCTCCTGAACATTTTTAGTTAAAAGTTAATTCCAACTCCTTCATGTTCTTGCACGTGAGAAAATTCTAACACAGAAACAACACACATACACCCCCACAAAAGGGATGAAAGGTTTTTGTTTTTTCATGCCATTTATATATTTTTTTCTCTGAACTGTTAGTTGAGATAYTTTCAACAGAATTGTGGCCAGCTTCAGTCGTCATGTCTTTAACCCAGATGTCCAATTAGGGCTGAAGAAGTAGCTGGACTGATGGAATGAGTGCAACGCCATTCAAAAACCAAAATGAGATATTTTTTCACCATCCAATTTAAGGAAGATTTCCTCCATAAATTCTATAGTTTTAGAGTTATCAGTGCCTCATTTCCTTTCTCTTATAACACATAATTAAGTTTATTCTAGGTAATGACTCTCTAATTTTCCTACAGTTTTCTCTGAGTAACATTATTATAACGAAGTTATTTTTTACTTTTTGAAAAATTGTTAGCCTGATATAACATACATCATGTCAAATGTCAAATTCAACACATTTTTTGATGCTTTGATACATCTCAAAACTAAATCATCTGAAGTATTTTTTTCTGTCTTGAAAATAAAGCACCGCAGGCTTTCACAAATGGATTAAAAAGGGAGACAAAGTTAGTAATACATGGTGGGAACTGACTTGTTTCACCTTAGCCATCTAAAATCTAGCAATCTAGACATAGAGGTCCTCCTCAAGTCAGTGGAGAAGTCATTTCCTGAGATTAACTCACAGCTTTATAAGGCAGGTATCCGAGACAGACAGCACGGTTGCAAGCTAAAGTTATCTTTAAGGCAGTTAAGGTTAGAGAAGAAGAATTCTACTCAAAATTCACAAGGCACTGACTTTTTTTAAACAAAGACTTATCCTGTAAGAGCCATTAGTAAGAGACAGGAAGTTCCTATGGTCTGAACCAGGTTAGTTAACGTGCATAAAAGTCCAGGACAATGGCTCAGTAATGTTGGACATACTCTCACTGCAGGTCAGTTTTTGTGTTTTAAATCTGTCGGTATAACTGGGTCTAAATAATCACTGTAATGTGTCAAATAAATGAAAAAATAAAGCAAAACAAGGAAATCTTATGCCCTGTCATTATAGCAGGAAAAAGTTGTGCTTAATATTCCACACTTACGTACCTCTTAGAAGGCTAATGAAACTGCTATCTATTATGCAGTCAAAACCCTACCGAATTCATGAAAGATTTGGGGGGTATGAGTGTTTCAAGATGATTTCTGTAATAATTCTGACATTCTCCAGCAGCTTGACAGCTTGAGTACCTCTCACAGCTGAGCAGTATTTCCTTGCTAATTTTCTCATCATTAGGTTTAAAGTCCGTCTCAGAGTAGTAAATTATATCAGGGATATTGATATTACTTTAGTGCAAAATACAATCTAAAACAACTTTAGTTTTCATCTTAGARTAGCTCTTACACATAGCATTAATCATTAAATTGAAAATCTTACTTCTGATAAACTGCTTCTCTGAGTAGTGACAGTTCCAACAATGTCTCCACTCATTTGCACAGACAGCCCTGAAGCAGCGCTGAGGGTCCTCCCCAATTGGATCTTAGATGTCARAGATCTGCTTCTTTGCATACTAATGATGCCTTCCTTATTTCCCTGGTTGATAGGGGTAAGAGGTCGTGACAGCAAGCTATTCGGGGTCACAGGTCTGCTTCCCGGAGCTGACGGTGTCGGAGGCCTATTGGTTTGTGYAGTGGGTGTTGGAGGCCTACTGTTTGCAATACTGGAGACCTGTGTTCTGCTGTTCGCGGGTAGTGGTGGTGACTTGTTTCCCTGGAGCTGAATGTTTTTCCCCATTTGAGCTGGCACTTGAGGCCTTGGATTTTGGCCTTGTGTAGCTTGAAAATTGCCTTGATGGTCAGATGTAACTAAACTAGGATGTTGGATACTAGGGCTTCTTGACAGTCTTGCTTCTTCCCATAGCGCTAGGTCCTTTTCAATATCTGTACACACACACACATGAAGACAAAAGCAATATCATTTTTTTWAAAAAGAAACTCACTTCCATTTCTCTCTGATTTTATACTCTTATTGATTTTTCCCTATATGAGTGAAAAGTGCCCAAATCTCAAGTTGGGAAGAAAAAACCTATTCACCTTCAAAAACTGAAGGTATCAGGATTGACRGTTCCAATATGTTTGACAGTTAACTCCTCAAAATTTATTTACCTTTATTGCAAACTCAGCTATCCCACAAAAGCAAAATAATACCACTTCATTGCATCATCTAGCTATGAATGTCACCATAACTAATAAAAACCTTTCTCATTTCTTCCAAATTACCTCTCTGTAACTTTTGAATAGTTTCTCATTACTATCAAGTAAAGATGAAGCAGTGACCAAAACCTGAAATCCTCAGTTGCAGGGAGGGGCAATCCCAAACTGGTTCAAGATGAGACTTTTTGCTTCTAGCCTCACTACCTCATCCAACCAAAATCTGGGGCCAAAAATCTTTGAACTCTGCTACATCTGTATCGGTGATCCTGTCTGGACCTGAATTTTGTGCTCTGGCCTGCCTTCAGCATCATATTAGATGAAGGGATCACCATTGCCTACCAAGGGAARAGGTGGTCCCCATTTGCTGCTCCAATTCCTACCCCTAGCACAAGTAAAACTCTTGGGAAAGGTCAGTTGATATTCACCTTTTTAAAACGTAAGAAGTAAGATCCTATTTATAAACAAAACAGTTTAGAGGCAGTGATGAAAGTGTCTTCTGAATTCATATAAAACATATATTTGCTTCTAATGTATTAAATCAGATAAATCCAACAAAGTTAGGTAGTTTAGTATTTAGCTTAATATAGCTAGCATACTTTGAAGCCCTTACATTTAAAAATGTCCAGAAGCTTAAGGAACAATTTACTCAAGCTTACTTTATTTTACACAATTATTATCAGTTTTTTTCTCTCTCTGGCATGGACACTCCTGGAACTTGGTTTTGATATGGACAGCTGGCTCCCTTTAGAATAGCAGTACTATTTTCCATTAGATAGTATTAGCCATAGTCTTAGAAGCCCTAAATCAGCAAGGCTCTATTGATTTAAACTCCTATTAAGTAAATCTATATAAAATCTGGATTTTAACAGATATGCAGATAACATACCTGCATATAACATGCAGGCGTGCATATAACAATAACTTCAGGCACTAAAAGTCCTAAAATAAATAAAAAGTGATTTTCCAATACATAGTTCAGGATCTATTTCACTTGTGTTTACTAGTAGGCATAAAAATAATGTTCTATGTACAATAATTAAAGATGTGCTGCCTTTAACATTAACGTATTTTATAATAACACTTTGGAAACATGAAAGTAAGCTATGTTAGTTTCATGTTTGCAGTATAATAGAAGATATTCCTCACATGTAAAATGATATTATTAAAAAAGATGTTAAAACTGGAAAAGTTGTGAAAGCCTTGAATAAAACTCTTTCTTAACTCCTTAAAGATCAAATGTTTTGCTGCTGGCATATTTTGAAATGTAGTTACAGTTTTTAGCACAAAGTTAAGGAGATTTCTAATTGCCAATTCAATCTAACTAAAGACAGACCTCACAAAATCAGCTAGTTATTTTCATTTTGAAATAATTATGTTTTTAAGTACTCTTCCATTATGCTTTTAGAAAAAATCAATACATATCACTTTGGAACTTATAAGATGCCTGGTTCAAATCCAGGGGCCAATAAATGATAATGTGAGTTACCCAATTTAAACCAAACGAGGAATGTGTTCTTATAAAGATTCAATTYAGCCTGTGTCTTTGCAAAATTATAGACCTCTAACTTCTCCATAGTGATTCAGTATGCCAAAAAATTATCTGAATATCTAACGATTTAATATGAACTCAAGAAACATTTTACTTTGGCTCATGTTTCCTCATTTCATACAGTAATTGAGTCTGTAGATAAACAAACTGTTCAAATAATTTCTCCACATACAGTTAGCATGTTCTGATAACATAATTGTTCAGTTTTATTTAGCATACATTCAGTTTGATTTTACATCAGTATCAGACACTCAATTANGTCTTACAGTGTTATCAGATGTGCAGCAAACACCAGAATTGAATTATGACTTAGGATTTTTTAAATACTTTGTCAAAGTAATTTGAAGGAAAACAAACCACAGACAGAAGAGCAACACAAAGGCATTTTCTTGCTTATCAGAAATGCCAGAATAAGAATATGATTCATAATACACTTAGAAAATGTTTATGCATTTAGAAGTTCTTCTTGTAATAAAATATATTCTAGAAGTACGCAGTTACCAAAGAATGGGACATTCCTACCATTCTACAATACATTGTAGAATATTACAAACCATATTGGCAAGTTGCTGTAATTAACTACCAATAAAAAACAGTTTTCTACCTTTCTGTGATATAAAACAGCCACAGTAACATAAGAGACAGGATCTCAAACAAAAGCATTATTGAGTAGTACGCAGAGAAGGAAAAGAAAATTGWTTGGTTCAAAATCTGAGTCAGAATAAATACTGCTTTCAAATATTGGGAGTCACTTGCTGATAGTCACTTGCTGACAGTCATTTGCTGACTATCAAATGCAGTGAAACTTATTCATTCTACCCAATATTAGGCAATCATTTTTATGGACTAAGTGCTGGATGACAGGTACAGATAGGTGGCTAAGGCTAAATGCAGCATTAACACCAACTATCACAGAATCACAGAATCACAGAATCTGTAAGGTTGGAAGGGACGTCTGAAGACCATGTAGTCTAACCTCCCTGCTCAAGTAGGGTCACAGAGCATGTTAGATGCAACCCTGTACATAAAGGAAAGGCAGGCTCCTTAAGAAGACATTTAGGAGCATCTGAGATAGAGGACTACTTCTCATCTTCATACAGGTAGCCCAAATCCTAATTTAGGCATAAAAATGATTGCCTAATATTGGGTAGTATGAATAAGTTTCACTGCATTTAATATAAGAATTGAAATAAGAAGGTTTGCTGTTATCAGAGACACTAGAACTTTGCAAATATACAATGAGACAGAAAAGGCTAAACAAGAACATGACATTGTTATCTGAGGTCCTTCAAGTTGATGCTTCATGGAAATTATGTAATGTTTGTCTGTCCGAGACTAATAGTCTCAAGCAACATTGGCATCATAACAGGAAATCAATTAATTAATTAATAGGAATAAGAGAGTCTAATATCTAATGACTAGACCATTTTCCTGTGAAGGTTTCAGGTAGAAAAAAATTGTAGCGTGTACAGCTGAATCCCAAATATAGTGTAAGTAAAACAACAGGCTTAAAGCTAACTGACAACAAAGTATTGATGTGACAGAGAAGACCCTGCAGGTAATACATCATCACACTGAATTTCAGAGACTAAGAGAACCTAGCCAGTTAGCTTATGGTTAATTGTTAAGTATTTAAAATTCGACGTTGTGTTGAATACTGTAGTTATTATTGTCAGCTCTGTCTAGGGCMATCTAAGGAACTGCTAGATTAAGAGCATCTAGTATAACCATACAAGAAACAACAGTTAGGACATAAACCAAGCTAATGAGATCTTCACCAGACCCCTTCTGAGTGATAACTGCATCAATGCATAGGAAGGTGAGCACTGCCTCAATGGCTGGGGGCCACAGTGTTCTCAGGTCCCTGCTGCACACCCAGATATCTGACARCCATAGCTCAGTGTGCTGGTCTCCTGGCTCCACATGCCTCATAAGGTAACTAGATGTTCCTGGGAGTTTCAGCTCGCAGAGAGTACACATGGATTGTCAGCCTACTTCTGCAGTGGTACATTTCTAATAGCCACAGTGACTTGAACCTGACACAAACATTGAATGGCAGCATCTCATGTTGTCAGAAATGAAAAATGGACAACATTTCCTCACTTGCAGATGTCATAATTTTTAGTTCTTGTTCCATTCCAAATGAAAATCTTTTCTAAATGCTGGCGCTTACCTCATTGCACTTAGACCTTTGTCTTTTGCCCTGGCTTCAGCTGCAATAGACCCAAGACAGAACTTAAACAGCTGTACAGCTCCCAAGGCTTTCCGACCAATATCATTGGTAGACCAAATGACCAAAGTCTTCTAGAAAATGCCACTGAAAGTGTTATCTGCCTCACTTTATGACTGATTTGAAAGAAGGGTCAGGTAAATTTCATTTCTCCCTCTACCTTACATACACACTGTGTTTCACTTCTGTATTACTTTTGCTAGATTTGGCCCAGGAAAAGCAGCCTTATATACAGTCACTATGATACAACAAATAACATACAATGTATAGGTCTACCCATGTTATGTGTCTGTGTCATGCCATATATCGAAAACTGAAGACTAGAAAATACAAAGAACAACAAAATGCAAGCTAGGGTCCTCATTAAAAAAAAAAAAGTCCTGAAAGATATTTTCATTAAAAATGCATTAGGTTATTTTTTTTTGTTCTATCTTTTCGAAACAGTTGCCCTGTCAGAGATGTTGCAGAAATTTCACTGCACACAAGTCAACAGACTTCGCTCAGGCAGAGGTGGGCTCTTCCTGCAAAGTAATGCTTTCTCAGTCTAAAGGTCCACTGCAGCCTTTTAGGGAGACTAGTTAACTGTAGGTGAAGCAACAGTAATTCCTTACTGCAAAAGCCCCGGCAAAATGTGTAAAATAAACATGTAATTATGTTGTCAGGCTGCAGCACAGTTAACACAGTTTAATTACTGTATTTACTGTAATTACGCTATAGTTTAAAATATTGTATCTACAAAGACAATAATTGAATGCTGTTTTTCTTCAATGAAGAAAGAGGGAGGTTTAAATTTTCTATCTATTTTCATCAGCTTCTGAGATGGACCATCTTCTCCTTTGTCTAAAATATTGACATGGCTACTTGGGCAAGCTAGGCATTTGCTGTTATACATACCAGCTAGGTGTTTTTCCATGGTCTGAAGTTCTTTTGCTGCTAAGGAGTCCTTTAAGAGTTTCTGTCTTGGAGATCCTCCAGTTCTTACACTCATAGCATCCAGGGTCCAAACTGGCTGAGACTTACACAGATAAAAAGAAAGAGGAAGATATCTAAGTGTGTTTTTACATTTGTACGTAAAAAGATAAAAAATAGTGGAGAAAGATGCTGTTCTCATTTAGAAAAGTTAATCTGGTGCTTTATAAGTAGAATTAATATATAAGATTTGTAAGTTCACCAAATGTTTAAACTTTCAGTTTCCACAATGTGTTTAGGCACATAGGATGAACTTGTCAACTTGTTTTTTAAGGTATGCTAGAAATAAATAATCCTCCTCAGAGTTCTGTTCAAAACAGGCAGTTATCTCTAATAGGGAGGGCCTGTTCTACTTGAAATACCATGTAATTGAAATTACAAGCTTTCTGCTTCCCATGGCAGTCAGCCAGCACATTTTACACTAAATCTACATAAAAATAAGTATTGAACTAGACTWCTCCATACTACAATTTGGGCTAGCTTCTACGTAGGTTTCCTATTTACAGGCAAGAGAAAAGCAGGAAACACGTAGGCAACTGGGAATCACATTTGTTTCAGAATCTGAAATGTAACCTGRATAGTTTTCTTCTTAGTTACTCAGTTCTGTTTTATTTACTGTCATTTGGAGTAATATCTTTGAATTTATCATGCCAAAGGACAGCAAAGTCTTAAAACACTTCATGTGAGAAGTAAGAATAAGGCACTGTTAGATTTTCTTCTAATTCTTTTAAAGCTCAGAAAATTCTTTAGAATTACATTTTAGAAGGTTTAATGCTTTAAAATAAGAGTATTTTTACTCCAGAACACATTTGCCATTCTATCCGAATAGAGAAAATTTGAAGGTCTCCTTGGAAGCACTACCCACACTCCGCATGCAATGTCTGTGAGTGGGGCTAAAGGATTTATGCTTCTGTGGGGCCAGGGCCTTTCTATAAGGAGTCCTGCACAGAGGCTGCATCTCAACCAGGAGCCATGCTGTGTGCCACAACAGTCAGGCAGGCACTTGGATGGACTAATTTTTGCAATATGCAAAATGATATCCACAAAAAGGAAATCAGCAGGTAAGAAGTAAAAAAAAGCATTTTCAAGTACTACAGGTGCTCTCCAAAGCAAAAGAGAACTTAAAAGGTAAGAAATCATTATTTTACAACTATATATATATATATGTACATATATATAAAATGTTGTATTTATTTTATTAAGTTTATTTTACTTATGTTAGGTCTAGATCAAAGAAATTCAAGGTATGTAATTCACACTATTTGCTTAACTACTTGCAGGAAATTTTTCCTATTTCTTAAAGACCTTGATATTATATTCTTCTATTATATTGTTTTGTTAATTTAGCTACAAAAATTACAATTACTCATTTACAGAGGTTTTTTGATTAGTTGTGAGTTGTACTAATCCAATCTTACTATTACTACTTAAATTAAAAAAGGCAAAAAATTTCAATTTTGTGTGCCTGAATTTTCAGAGCTAAATCCACATACTTAAAAAATGAACTTGGATTTGGAAACATTTGTATCAGAATAAACTAATTTTGTCTGGATATTATATAAGCATTACCTTCATAATTCATACTACCTCACAGACCCACCACTGCTGTTCCTGATGTGGCACTGGAAGCTTGAAATATTTATTTTAATGACGAACATGCTAATTGCTAAWTAGTAGCCCCAATCCAACAAATAATTTATATGTTGACTTAAATATTCTAGTTTAGGTTTGTTAGAGTGATTGATTATGCTCAAACTTGTACCTCCATTAAGTTACTTCCTACCACTGCTCCCAGAGAGAACAGTGAAAAAGTTAAAAAAGTCTCCATGAATTACAATTAAAATTAAATATCACTAAAATATAGCTGTATTCAGCATAGATCAAAGTAAGAGCTAAAAGTTTACTTTTTCCTAGTACACAAAGGCTCAAATCATTTCAGAAATTTAATTATCCTACAGGAATTTCTGTATTCATCATAGTAAATCCATGTGTGTGTTCTTACTAGGAATGCAACAGAGAAGTTCCAAAAGCAGTAAGGAAAACACAATAAAATTTTAAAGCAAAACACCTCTATAAGATAATTTATTATTGTTTTTTCAACAAAGAGCAAAAATTCAAGGCCAATTCATGCAAAAACATCTTTTGCAGCTGGATGACTTTTTTCCATATTTTCTATTACACCTGGATTAGATCAGCTTGCATGGATAATTTGCAAAGAAAAAGATATGTTTTTATGTGCACGTGAAAAGCAAGATGAGAGAGTGCAAAGATTCACATGAAGAAAAAAATAATAACCAAGAGTCCTGCTAGGTCCAGATGAAGAAAAAAAGAAAAACTAGAGAGTGAAGCCACAGCCACTCAATAAAAGTGCCCAGTGCACGTATCCTGCTTCCTTCTGTTAATGACTGTAAATCCAGAAACTTCCTCTAATAGTTTATTTTGCCACTTCCACCAGAATTTTACCTTGCCACTTATTTTTTCTAGTATCACTTAAGCATTTTCCTTAAAGGTTGCTGGCCAAATATTTATCTAACTTTTATCTTCAGAAATATAAAGCAAATGAGGGCACTAAGTGCAAGCCACAGCAAAAATCTCAAGGGAAAAAGAAAAGCCTTCCATTTTGCCTAGCTCCTTTGTTATTTTAAGCATTTGCCATAAAAATAGCCCTGGAATATACTAGGATCTCTAAGTAAGTTTTAAATGTTTGCTTCCACTTTGAATGTTGGCAAAACACTGGAACTTGGGAAAAGTKCTGACTCCTGTAGATACTTCAAATTGTTTTCTATTATTAGCATTACTTATTTATTCAGTATTCACTTTGTTTGGGATTGTATGGTGTTGAAAATGTAAAATCTAAATTCCCCAAATGTTGCTTTTTTTTGTGTGTGACTAACCCTACCAAAGTCATGAAAACTCTTAAATTGAAAATAATACGAAATTTCAGTGAACAGAGACAACTCATAGTAGAAGATATTAAAGTGTGTAGAAAATGTTTGCTGGATGGAGCCTCAAGCATAGACAAAGATGGAACATTTGGAGGAATTTAGAGATTCAGAAAACATAGTAATTGTCTTGTTTGTTTGTTTACTGAGGACAGATTAATACACGAAAACTTGCAGCTAAGAAAATTTTTAAAAGGTAGTGATCTTTACTTATGCTCCACATCTTACAGTATATACCTTCAAGTTTGACATTTGGGCATGTTGTGGGAAATACTTCAAGTACAACTCTTACGAAAACATTTTAAGGAAAAATGACTCTAAAATACAGCACACCTTCAGACTTACTAACTGTCTGAACTGAAATGAAAAAGTTCTGAAAATTCTTCACTGTTCAAATATCACCTCTCTGTGAAAAATAAAGGGTAGTAAAAATTCAATTAAAACAGTTTAAAGGAAAATGTCTAATTACAAAACTCTTCATACTCTTCAGAAATAGAAAACAAACAATGTTACACAACAATCATAACATAATAAAAGTAGAAATTATATTGATCGATGTTACAGATGTAGGTGATGCCTATCTGTTCAGCTTGCTTTAGGCCCCACATCACAAATCTTACATGCAGACTTGCACACTGAACATTAAAAAGAACTCCACGGCTCTTTTTATTTTCTAAAGAAATTCTTGCATAATTCTTGATGTTTCATCTCATAGTTTTTCTCAAAACATATCCTCTCTGAAGGGAGAGGCGCTTTTAAAGAAAGCTGGTCAAATATACATTAAGTGTTGAGAGATATTAATGAGAATTAGCAGTTTAACTAACAGCAGGTGCATATTGCTGTAGTGGAATGCAGTATCAAAATTAAAAATGGCAGGTCTTGTACTAGATTAGCAATTTCTAGATATAATGTGCTTATTTGCATTATTGCTATGATCTAATTAGTTCAAATATAAGAAGCCTACAATGAACATCACATTTATTCTTTTTATCCCACACCTTATGTATATTTGCAAAGCATGTATATCTGATAAAAATGTATTTTGCATATCAATTCTAAAGTAATTTTAAAGATATATTTCTTTCTATTTTAAAGAGGTTGTCAGAACACAATGCACAAATACGTTTATCTCCACAATTTCCATATGAGGAACCAAAACTGTGTCTCCTTATTTTATATGTAAGGATTGAGAAAGAGTGAGTCTCACCAGAAGTCATTAGGAGACMATGGAACAGATCCCTATTTCCTCAGATGCTCAGATTTCTAACACAATACAAATAGCTCCAAAGTTCTTATGATATCCACTTTTGAAAATTATTTCACTGCTGGTTATATTTTCTGCAAACTCTAAAGACTTCCTTAAACTTCAAAATAAGAAATACCGATGAAAATATTAACAGAAATTTCCCTATTAAAAAAAAATTAGTCAGAACTTTTAAATAAATACCTCTTATATATTAGTTCCAAGCAAATGTAATCAAAAGGCTAAACTATAGCTGAGATGTTATAATGTCAAATTTCATAATTCAATCTAGAATTTGAACTATTTTGTTATTGTTAATTATTATTTTGTTGTTATTATGATTAATTTTGCAAATTTGAAAATTATCAAATTAGTAAAATGCCTATTTCACTGCTAAAACAAGCATTAGAGAATATACAAACATAGTCTAAAATGACTGCACTTTCAGTGGGAGATATGCCCATAAGTCATTGATAAATGTATGGTTTCATGAGCGATAATAGATTTTAAAATACGACCATTCCCAGACAGAAAAAATTAAAACTGCCACAGAATTGGATAGTCAGAAGCAACATGCAAATTAAGGAGTTTTCCTTTCCTCCCTTTTTTTTTCTGATGAAGTGATGGTAAGCAAAACTTTATGTTTATGCAAAATCCAGTATTTATCACAACAATTCAAAAACTGAGGATTATCCATAAGAGAAGATACTTACAGATCCTGCTACTTGAGAGGCGCTCTCAAATTCATCAATATCTTCCATTAGTGTTTCAACTCCTGATACTCCAGCTGTTTCAAAGTGGTAGAAGGACAGTAAGTCACTCTAATTAATTAAGTATAATTTTACACTTAGATGGATTTTAATTTATGTCTAGGATCAAACTCATGAGCCTAATACAATGTGGAAACAGTGCCTCTACCACTGCTGTAGGGTTGAGGAAGGTACCTTCAGCTGCTGAGATGTCTGGAAAGCTGCTTATAATTTTTTTACTGTTAAAACTAAGTAGTTTGTCTTTTACACTGTACAGCTCTTCAGCTCTAATAAAAGTAATTTAACTTAATTTAACTAATACAGCCAAACAATTAGAATGTAGTTAAATATTCTTGAAATAAGCAGTTCTGGTCATTTTAGAAGACATTTAAAAGCCATGTAGGCCACGACTTTTTCCCATGCTGACAGAAGTGTAAAATAGCTTGGGTTCATCAGAAATCGAGAATGTCTTTTTAACACATACAGAAAGACTTAACACAGAATTTATGTGCCTATTTCACAGAAAATAATCTCCAAGTAACACGCTAGATAGTGTCACTGCTTGCCTGGTAGTCTGCTGGCACTCAGTTGCTGTTCATAAGCAGTCTAAAAAGAAAGGTGCCCTGATCTTCCCTGAGTTATTCAGATTCTAGCACCTTACATTTCCAGAATGACCAGATTTGTTAAATATCTCAGATTATGCCTGGCATAAAGACAGAGCTATGCAGCAGTTGTGGCCTACCACTTTCATTGCAAAAAAGGAGGAGGAAGAGCTAATGATTTTGCAAAATTGTTAAGTGTTCAGAAATTAGGAGATCTCTTCTTTCTTTTTTTCTTTTTTAAGACTCTGTAGGAAGTTTGCAGTGTTTTCTCCTGGCTAAGTCCAGCTAGGTACTTGCTGAAACATCTTTCAGAGGGGGCAGGTGGCTCTGTAGGTGACTCAGTAACAGCCTGCTGTTGAGTGAACCCAGATTTTTGCCACTGTCACATCTGGTTCTCACCCTAATTCACACATATTCCCACCCACTTAATAATTTTTTACTCTAGTCATACAGTTCCATCTGGAATAGCACTATGCATGTTTGATGCAATCCTATCGCCAATGAACACCCCCAATTTCAAACTCTGCCTCTACATCCAAATGCCTATTTTGAAGTTTCTACTATATTGGGACTTTTAACAGAAAAAAATCATTCGGAAGGTATATACCACAGCCTTTTCAAGCATACTAGGTAGAAATAGAAGCTGGTTAATTACAAATAATATAAACCAACTATCTGATTCATGTAGAGATTGAACTATTGATGTGAAATTTGCTTAATAAAATTTATTTAGCATACTAAATGTAACATATCACAAAACAATCTGCAGACCTCATAACACAATACAACAGGAAATACCAAATGTACACTGTGCATAGCACCATACAATCTGTCATTTGCAATCCAATTACGTTATTCCAGGTCAAGTCACAAAAGAAACAAATCTTTTCCCATACCTCAGAAATATGTGGAGCTGCAAACTGTATTGCAAAGTGTCTCACTTTCCAAACAGCTTTTCTCAGATAAATTGGGCATTTTAAAAGTTCAGAAGTGCTATGCTTTTCCTTTCTCCAACACTGAGTTTGTTCCCTAATTAGATACTGTATTTCATGCTTCCCTCTATGAGAATGCACTGACTGCAAAGATCTTAGTTGCAGTATTTTTTTTTTCATACTAACATTTGTGTTCTGCTTTTTATCATGGCTTTCCCTTGAAAGGTAAGGCACTTAACAGCAAAAGGGATGGAAACAAGTGCTAATGCACAAGTCCCTAGGYAACTGGGATTATATGAACACTTATGTTTTTAGTGACAATATTTCATAATATCCAACCTGAAAAAAATACACATCGGTAGATTAACTCTACATTCCTCCACTGTCAAAAACAGAATGGGGGCTGACACTAGCAGATTGCTATTGGATCAATTCTGTTGCAGTGTCTATCTTCTGGAAATCATCTCCTCACTCCTTCCCTTCATCTATCTATACAGAAGAGGAAGAAGGCATTGTGGAAAACATTCAAAGATAAAGTGGCTCAATGGAGGACTGATCTATGAGAGAATCTGGGAGGCTTGGCATCTACAGTGCAGTCACACAAGTCACTTCTAGTAATYAGAATCAGAAACCTAGCTACTTAATTCTTCACTTAATTATTTTCTGGAAAGATATAGAGCCCTATAAGAAAGAAAAATAGTTTTGAAAGATTTTGTTTAGGATAGTAAAAAGAAACTGCAGCATTAAAAAGTTTTGTGTTTTCAGATCTCAAGGCCTGATGTCCCTCTCTCATTTGTATTACTTAGATCAAATAAAACTCTGTTTAATTTGGCAGGATTACACCAGAGAGAAATCGATGTAGTTGTTAATAAGAAGTGGGTCCAGACTGTCAGCAGTGTCAGTATAGCGCTTGACACTGCAGACAATCTTTTTACACAAGTTATTGCATTGACTTTATTAGGTGGAATCGCTTTAGTAGGGCTCATTTATAAGGGCTGTTAGATCAGATATGCAGACAATTACTTCTGAACCTAGTGCATCCAAAATCCACAAGAGAGATGTTCCAGGTCTAACAATTTAACAATTTGCCCACTAACCCAGGAAGAACTCATTATCTAGAGATAGATACCTCAACTTTGCTGAGCATCAGCACCCTRCATACATGTTCCCGAACCAATGGTTTGCATCAGCACTTCTCAATGTAAAATTTTCTCTCTGTAGAGTCATTGGTTCTGATAAGTAAGAGTAAAAAATAAATTCCAATAGTCCTAGAAAACCCTGGTAAGTGAAACCTGTTGGTCACTTTCTTAGAGCACGTAACTAAAAATATAAASTGTAGCATGTTTCCTAGTTATTCAGGCTTCTCTAACAAAATTTTCATTTTACAGTCTCATCTATCACCTTCTTCACATACACAACATTTTTGGAAATAAATACCAGATATGCAGAAAATAGACTATATGCTGCATTTACAGCAGAGATTGATAGAGCAGACAGCTGCCCAAGGTTTGTGCCTGTTTCTAGGTTATGCCTTCTGGTAAAAAACAGCTGTGTTTTTTAATTAAAATGTATTGCTAGCCAACATTTTAGGAAAAAAATATGTATTTTAAAAGGTAGCACATTTCTGAGAATTCTTCTTGTCAGAAATTTGGCAGTAGCTCACTGTTGACCTCAGTCTTTCTCCCCTAAGGGCTATGCTATTTTCTAGCTATATGGCTAATAGGTTCACATATATTCACATAGGTGTGATAGATGCAAGTATAACAGTATGAATTTTGTTGCCCTATCTACCTTTCCATCCCTATATTTTTATTTTTCTATAGGGAAAAGGTGCTCCATCTTCTCTACACCCATACCGGCCAGACAGTATCCAGAAGCATAATAAAGTGGTCAAAGTGACGATGGCTATAGCACTCTGTGCTCCATAATCTGTGATCATGATAGAGGCAGCTTCTGGCACCTCCTGACAGTTTCCTCTTCTTCCATCCTGTGTCTCTGCCCCATAGCAACATTGTCAACCTTCTGCTCCCACTAAACACAAAGAACACAGTTTTGAAGGGCRGCATGGCAGGGTGGCTATGTTTCTGCTTTAGGAACTAGGGTACGCAGGAGAGGAATACAAGGGCAGAGATCTGTTTAAAACAAATTGTCTCAGGAACAGTAGAACTTTTTTCTTCAATGTATCTTACACCTCTACTTTTTCCCACTACAATAATCTCATGCTCACATATATCATTATCTATTCCACACAAACAACCAGCATCTGTCTTCTTTGGGATTACTCTTACAATAGAAGAATTCCACCTTCCTTTCACTGCATTTCAGTGCAGTCACCAATCTGAGACTCTCTTACTGATGATTTTCATCRGACTTGTAAAAACAATATGTTCTGTGATTTTGAATCTTCTATTAATTTTGTTTAAAGTGTTAAACAAAAATTAGGGAATGATTAGGGAAACAAAATGCGTGAGTGCATTAAGCCATGTATTCTCAAGAAACCAATTTAAAGAATTTATCTTTAAAGATATACTAGTTACTAATGTTGACATATGTTCCTTTACAAATGAAAAGAAACCAGCAAAAGATCATATTGCTTTTGCACCTAATAGCACTACATAGCAGACATTTAGTAGAATAATTAAACATAATAAAAGCCAATTCTGATTTGTTTTACTTTAAGTAGTTGAAAGGGCCATCAAAATCTCTGCAGCTGCTGAAGACTRAATTGCAAATCAGATCTTCCTATTGATAGACTTTGCTGGTTCTGCCCAGCAGGAAGGGAATGGACTGAAAGATACATCTTTTTAGGAATCCCTGGCCAAACCTCTATACATTTATCTCCCTTCCAGTGACAGCTAAGATCTATTTCAACATCTTTCATAGTAAACTAGGGCATTCTCTCACAAGATATCCCTTTGGAAGGGCTTTTCCATTAGATTCTTCCTCATCCCTATTCAAATCATTCCCRGTATTACTTTGTTCAAAAAACAGAGTAAGAACTGGAACAAGACTGAGTGCCCTGAGTGCTGGATAGCACAATATGTGATTAGGCTTGCAGAAGGAAAAGAAATGTTCTTTACAGCTATTGTACAAACTCCTTTTTAGTATGCTTTTAATTCTTGTTAGTGGTGCTTAGAGGGATTAAAGATGCATTTTTTGATATACAGTTTAAAAACAGAGAAGATATTACATAACTATTTTTATTTTTACTGTATACTATTTAGACTCTCTCTATATATATATTTATATATATACTATCAAATCAAATGTTCCAAAGACTACTCTTTGGCAACTTGCAAGGAACAATCTATATCTACCGTATCAAAACTTTCTTACATCCAAAATAGCACAGCTACATACAAACTGCCTACTAAGAATGATTCCTGGTCCAAGACAGCTTCCAAACTTTCCCTTGAAATTGTTTGGGAGTGTTATTAGCCAAGGCCAATATCATACTGAGAACTCTTCTAACAGATTAAGATTTAAAGTGTAAATGATTGAGTTCAAATGCCCAGGAATATTCTCTGGAAGTGAATCTTCTTAAAGCCTCTGCTCTTCAGTCTAAGTTGCTGATGTTTTTTATGGGCAGAAATATGTAGTATGTAACTTACCATCAGAGTCTGACATTGCCTGTTCAGGAGTTTCAGATACCACTGAGATGTCTTCTGGTCTTTCAGCCAAGTTATCTCCTTGTAATCTAAATCATGAAAAATTGAATGAAAACATATGTAATCATATTCCATAGATAAGACACAGAAGGAGGTTAGTTCTGACTACATACCCTACTCACAACATTGTGCTAGCTAAAGGGTAGCTTTGTTGAAAATTAAGCCTACTTGGTCCAGGCATGTGCAACCTCAAATGTAATCCATGATATCATTCTGGATAYCTAGTAATCAAAATTATCCTCTAAGAGTCAATCGAATCCTAGCTTATGTACTTTTGTAAGATTTATTTTAATTAAAAAGTGAGCTTTCAATGGTTCCATGTACGTATGAGGCTCAGCAAGCATCCTTTACTGTACTCAAAAATATGTTAATAGAAGAGGAAAATACATGCAAGAACCTTTCCTACTGCTTAGTTACTTAAAAAAAAAAGAAATCCAGTATCTTTTGTAGGCTTGGTCTTCAGGCTTTCCCCATGTAACTGCTGAGAGGGGTCAATGCCTTGACAGCACTTTACAAAAATAGTCCTTGTATCTGTTCTTTTTGAATGAGTATCCCAAGACTGTYATCATCTGCAAGTGCAGATCTTGCTCTGAAGAAATGGTTTGTAGCTCTTAACACAATATAAGTGTCATTTACATAAAGATTATCTTAAGTTGAATTTATTCAGACATGAAAAGAATATGAATAATGCAAGTGAGTTTTGCAGGACCCAGGAATCATAAAAATGCACTTAAGCAGAACCTTGGGGAAAGAAATAACTCACATCTTAAAAAAAAGAGTTCCTTTTATTCTTTCTCACTTTCTGCAGCTGTGTTACACTAAACTTTGAATTAACCTTTGAAACCATACAGAACCCCCATACCTGCCTTAACTGTCTGATTTTCTCATTTTATGACTCTCACAGTCATCATATTTGGATCTTAAATCATTTCCTTGTTTGTTTCATTCTCAAAAAGAGAATATTTTCCTAGTAATTACTTTGTTTCTCTTTATCACCTCTGGGATGGTTTATTTATGACAGAAAGCTCAAAGTTATTGAAAGATATTGAAGTAGGAAGAAACCAACCTTTAAATGCAACAAACATGCAGAAGATGAATGCCTCAATAATTATATTATTTCCATTTGCATTAAAATTGGCCTATCCTTCTTCATTACATACATACACACATGCTTCCTGTAAGCATATATTCAAGCTTATGAGGATATATATGGAATCCAAGGAACCAGATGTGATGTATCCTTCTCTGCAACTATGACAGTAGTTTACCTGTGTTTAMTTAAAAAGGAGAATCACCTAACCTTCTCTTCTCAAGCTGCTGTCACAGAAAATTATCTTTAGAAGTACATAAGACCTGCTTCTTTTGGGCCAACAGA
This sequence comes from Rhea americana, assembly GCF_003343005.1. Classification (NCBI taxonomy): domain Eukaryota; kingdom Metazoa; phylum Chordata; class Aves; order Rheiformes; family Rheidae; genus Rhea; species Rhea americana. The sequence goes on along the minus strand of NW_028186365.1, from coordinate 1,062,295 downwards.
ATCTTCAAGATTTTGCAAGACATTCCCATTCCAAGCTTTCATAAATCCACCCCCCCCAAATCAGATATGAACAATTGAAGTTATTCTCATTTTCTTCACAAAACTACATATATTTAAGTAGGAGGAAATGGGTAGGTGAATTAGGTCAGTGGGTGTACAGTAAGTATATACAAACTTACTCTTGCTTGCCAAGAGAATGCTACTATTAGGGCTATTCTGATCTTTTCTTCAGAAGTAATACTATTTATATAACACCTCCACAGTAAAACAAAAAAAATCTTAAAAAATAGACCAGATAGAAGCATGCATCTAGAAGAGCTTCTGAAGCCTTCACAAGCTGATTCTATATTCAGAGATATATTTTCAAATCTATCCTTGTTTATGTTGATTTCTTTCCAGGTTCCTTCTTGCTGAATGTCTTCTAAGGAAAGTGTGTTGCACTATGCTGCAAATCATAGAATCACAGAATCAGTAAGGTTGGAAGGGACCTCTGGAGATCATCTAGTCCAACCTCCCCACTCAGCAGGGTCACCTAGAGCATGGTAGACAGGGCCACATCCAGGCAGGCCTTGAAGATCTCCAGAGAAGGAGACTTCACAGCCTTTCTGGGCAACCTGGTCCAGTGTGCCGTCACTCTCACAGGGAAGAAATTCCCCCTCACCTTCAGGTGGAACTTCCTGTGTTTCAATTTCTACCCATTGCTTCTYGTCCTGTCACACAGGACAACTGAAAAGAGTTTGGCCCCGTCCCCTTGACACCCTCCCTTCAGGTACTTGTACACATTGATAAGATCCCTCCTCAGTCTTCTCTTCCCCAGGCTGAAGAGGCCCAGCTCTCGCAGTCGTTCCTCAGAGGGCAGGTGCTCCAGCCCTCTGATCATCTTYGTAGCTCTACGCTGGACTCTCTTCAGTAGCTCCAAGTCTCTCTTGCACTGGGCAGCCCAGAACCAGATACAGTACTCGAGATGAGRCCTCACGAAGGGCTGAGTAGAGGGGCAGGATCACCTCCCTCCACCCGCTGGCAACACCGTTCCTAACGCACCCCAGGAGACCATTGGCCTTCTTGGCCACAAAGGTACATTGCTGGCTCATGGTCAGTCTGTCATCCACCAGCACTCCCAGGTCTTTCTCTGCAGAGCTGCTCTCCAGAAGGTCAGCCCCCAGCTTGTACTGGTGCCTAGGGTTATTTCTCMCTAGGTGCCCTTGTTGAACCTCAGGAGGTTCYTCTCYGCCCAGCTCYCCAGCCTGTCCAGGTCTCTCTGAATGGCAGCACAGCCCTCWGGTGTGTCAGCCACTCCTCCYAGCTTGGTATCATCAGCAAACTTGCCGAGGAGGCACTCCGTCCCCTCATCCAGATCATTGATGAAAAAGTTGAACAGGATGGGACCCAGTACTGAGCCCTGGGGGATGCCACTAGCCACAGGCCTCCAACTAGACTCCACACCACTGATGACGACCCTCCGAGCTCTTCCTTTCAGCCARTTCTCAGTCCACCTCACTGTCCACTCATCTAACCCACACTTCCTGAGCWTCTCTWGGAGGATGTTATGGGAAACAGTGTCAAAAGCCTTGCTGAAGTCAAGGTACRCAACGTCCACTGCTCTCCCCTCATCTACCCAGCCAGTCATTCCATCAGAGAAGGCTATCAATCAGGTTGGTTAAGCAAGATTTCCCCTTGGTGAATCCATGCTGGCTACTTCTGATCACCTTCTTTTCCTCCATATGTCTGGAGACATCCAGAATGAGCTGTTCCATCACCTTTCCAGGGATGGAGGTGAGGCTGACCGGCCTATAGTCACCTGGGTCCTCCTTCTTGCCCTTCTTGAAGACTGGAGTGACATTGGCTTTCTTCCAGTCCTCAGGCACCTCTCCAGTTCTCCAGSACCTCTCAAAGATGATGGAGAGCGGCCTGGCAACAACATCCACCAGCTCCCTCAGTACCCGTGGGTGCATCCCATCAGGTCCCATGGATCTGTGGATGTCTAGCCTGYCCAGAAGGTCTCCAATCCTTTCCTCCTCAACCAAAGGAAAGTCTTCCTTTCTCCAGACTTTCTCCCTCACGTCCAGGCTCTGGGATTCATGGSGGCTGCCCTTAGCAGTGAAGACTGAAGAAAAGAAGGCATTCAGTAACTCTGCCTTCTCTGTATCCCTTGTCACCAGGGCCCCCGCCCCATTCAGTAGCGGGCCCACATTTTCCCTAGTCCCGCTCTTGCTGCTGATGTATTTGAASAAGCCCTTCCTATTGTCCTTGACATCCCTTGTCAGACTCAATTCCAACTGGGCCTTGGCCTTCCTYGCWGCATCTCTACATACTCTGACTGCATTCCTATAATTCTCCCAAGTAGCCTGTCCCCTCTTCCACATTCTGTGTATTTTCTTCTTCTGTCTGAATTTGGCCAGGAACTCCTTGCTCACCCATGCAGGTCTCCTGCCCCTTTTGCTGCACTTCTTACTCATAGGGATGTATGTCACTAAAGTTGGAAGGCCTAAACTATGAGACTCACTTATCTAGTCCCTGCTCCTATGAACACATTTTCATCTCCAACTCTTTCTTGAGGAATAGCTGCACAGAGGAGTAAGTGTATACTCCAAAATAGATTTGATTCCTTATTGCATAGATAGAAATCCCTTTGGCAAATGAAGGTAAAGTAATATCAAAATGTTGAGTAGAACTTTCCCTCCATTAGTTGGGAAAAAGTAATTATAAGAAGAGCAATGTATAAAAGAGTCATATCCCTGTTTGCAAAGCAATCTAAAGAAATTCAAACTTTTCCAGACTGATGGCTGGCTTTGAAAATCTTGTCTGGTTTTCAATATGTATTCTTTTAATAAAAAGTTAACAAGAGTTCTCTAAAATTTATCATCTTACTAATATTTTAGAAACTATATCATTAATAGGAATTGAAACTTGGTACCTAATTACCACCATTTTCCTACATACATTATGTTTATAAAGTCATCTCTTGCTTTGAGGCCACTATTTCAGTTATCCTCAAACAGCTGCATGTTACACCTTCAAAAGCTGCAAAAAAACCTCCAGGTACATATTTCAATTTCTTTTGGCCCATATGTGTATATTGTACAACTTGTTCAGACAAAACATCCAGGGTCTCTACAACCAAGGTTGAATAAGATCTACAGGATAGGTACACCAGCATTACGCCAGGTCTGTCACCACAAACAGGCGTGTCTGTGTTTGTGTGTGTGTGTGTGTGTGTTGCGCACGCACAACAGGGTCATACTGCTAGCATGATGAAAATATTGTAGGCAAAAAGGAGACAAAAATATTTGGGCTATGCTCCTTCACTGAGTCATGCATGATGAGGTATCACCTCATCAGTAGAAGTAAACACCAAAAAAGGAAAAAATAAAGTCAAGATTGCAATTACAATTTTTTTCATCTACTATTTTGAAAAGATCTTTCCACACTCCTAAACAATCTATAAGCACATAGTTTTATCTAAGAAATGGTAACGATTAATGTCAGCAAAAATAAAATGTAGAATATGTTAGATTTAAATTAGGAAAATATTTCCTCTTGACTTGGTATCTCTTAAAAGAGTAATATTGCACAGACATTTAAGAGTTATCACCTTCTAAAATATTTGATATGATTTGTACCTAAGTTGCTTTTATCTATCATGTTAATTATTCTACTGGTAGCAGTACAGTATTTGAAAGTGGGAGTAACTAAAACCTAAAAAAAAATCTGCTCTTTTTGCCTGTCTGAAGGTTCAGCTATCTCAAGTTTTCAATAAAAAAAATGAAAAATTATTTCTGCATGCACAAAGGTGATATAAAACAAATGCTGTAGTTTYGATTCAGCAACATGCCTACTTAAATAGATTACTCCTTAGTTTAAAGTTAAGTGAATTGGTGACCTGGAGCATTTAGAATGATTTTCTTTCCCAAAATTGCAGATTATTAGAGAACTGTGCATATCATCATAATGCAGATTACAATAAAGTAATTGTATTTTACCCAGATGAAAAAAGTCTAAGATTAAACCATTATTTGTACTTTAATCGCTAAACTAAAATGAAAATGGAGCCAATGCCATGCTTTATGTTGCATAACCTCTCATCAATTAGACTATGTGAAATAACCTATGCAGGGCTTCATTTTGAGTAATATTACATCCTCTTTTTTAACAGCTGTAAAATTTCCTTGGCAGTTCTGACTACTTCGTAACACCTCAGAACACATTGTTACATGGTACTACAGTTACCAACAGTCTTACTGAAATGCTTGTAAATCCCTATGATTACAGCAGTGGAAAAGAACTGAGGCGTTGACTTCATCCTTCTGCTAGTGCAAGCAGCAGTACCCTAAAGGAGTATCAGATACTATTTCCTACTCTAGTTTCATTTGTTTCAAAACCAAGTGAAATAAAACAGACTAATGGCAATAAATGTTTCAATGTGGATCAATTTTCAAGATGACAGGATGTTCCAGGGGAATTTTACAGAGATTAAATGTGAAGCATTTAAATATTTTTTATGTGRGTTTAGTATGAGGGGTACTCTACCCACACACAGGTGGGCTACGGATTCAACACAGACCTGCACTTCTTGCCTGGTAGTTGAGCTCTGCTGAGTGTGCTGCCTGGTAGAGTTCAGCTGCGAGACTGATCAAGTGCAACTAAGTCCCAAACTTCTGTTGTGACTGGCCATCCAAAAAGACCCATTCCCACATTCAGAGAACTTGTTCCTGCATTCAGAGAATTCTTGTGCTTCTCTGGCGGAATATCTTAATATAGGGAATGCCTCCAGACTACCTTTATTATCCTTCCTACTCACCTAGCCTTCCTGCCATCCTTTTTCAAATATACAGTAACACCCCAGTGGCAACCACATCAGCACTATCAACAGAAAATACTGAGAGAATCTTATTTTTATTTAGTTAGCAGCTGGAAAGAAAGATGGCACAATATGAGCAGTTATTCTAGAAGACCAACTTCGCTTTGAGCTTGAACACTCATCCAACATATCATTCATTTTCAGACAATACAGTCTGCTTGTTCCTGCATTCATGTCATGTCATGTTTATATTAGAACCCCAGTTAAGGGGATTTTGGTCYGTTGAATCACTTATTTTGCATAAATTATTTCAAAGTAGGTTAACCATGCTCTTGAACAAATCCCAATGAATATTTCAATGATTTTAACATTTTTAAGGAGGAATTACTTTAAAAAAACCTCACTTGCTGAAGTAGTTATTAATGCGGTTCAAAAAACCATAACACAGACTTTGTATGATTAAAGACTATCAAGAATTTATTAACAAAATAGACACAGAAACATAACGTGATGATGTTTCTTTGGCAACCAAAAGAAATTTGAGTCACAGATTAGGAGATGGGTAAGCTGGACTTTTTTTTTTTAATCATCTGCTTCCTTTCTGTAATTCTGAAATGCTACCTCTTCATCTGACATGTCTCTCTCATATCACTGTAATACTGACCTACAATTYCCCTAAAACAAACATACACATCATTCTAGGAATTTATAGCAACAGAGGTCAGAGAACCAAAGTCTTGAAAGCTTGCTGCTTTTAGGCTACAACAAATGCTTTCYTTTACTTTTCCCTAGCAACCTCAACACCACACAAGTAATCATGCTCCAAGCTTAGTAATCATTTCTTGTCCTGACTTGCCTATAATATGGTGAGTTTAGTTTGCTCTTTGTTCCCAAACATACTGATCCAAATTCTGATCTCATGTATCTTGACTTTCTGTCTCTACAAGTTCCACACTAGTTATACTAGTGTGAAATCCAAAGTTTCTCCAGCACCTGAATATAATGCCAGGAATTTCTGACCTACTTCATTTGTTCTACTAATGTCTTTTACATAAACAAAAACGTTAAATATGTGCCAGCAAAATCCTTACTCCTTTCAAGGTACAGAGGCAAGAAGATGTCAGTTTTCTGGTACAGACTATGTCAGTTAATATACTGGTAAAATTATATTAAAATTATTATTAAATAATAGGCGAAAGCACTCCTTTGCTGGTAAACCTCTCCATCTCCCTTAGCTATACTCTAGCTTCCTAAAGAAGATTAGGTTTTGAAAGAAGTTTGGGTTTTGAAAGAAGTTTGTACAAATTTCTGATCAATAAACTACAGAAGAAAAATGCCTTAGACCTATAGGTGCAAATAAAATAACAGAGGACTGTGAATTTAGTAAGTAATAGAAGTGGCTGCCACTCTCAGGCATAAAGCAGTAACTGGAAAGCTCTGCAACATATCATCTTGTTATATTCGAAAAAGAAAAAACAAAAATGAAAACAAAAACAACCCCAGTATCATAGMTTTTATTTTCACCACAGACTAAAATACAGGAAGCATCTCCACTAAATGGAAATGAAGCAAGAGGACTGCTGGGTTATCCTGCAGAACGCTATCCAGTAAGGTAGATATTTCTAAAATTAAGTTGTAAGATTAGAGGAAGAARTGCAGAATAATGTTAAATGCAATATTTAACAGAATTCTGAATAGAATCCAGCAAAATAAGCAATACATTTAGCATGCTCCCTTGCTGAGATATGTAATTCCTTTAAATACATTTTAAGCAGCAGRCAGAGCTTGCAAGCAGGAGTGCACTGTTATCACCATCCATTCTATTCATGTGAGACGTACAGCACTGATACTCTTTGAGCTACACCCTGATCTGAGGTACAGTACAATCTAGAATAACTCCATTTTCACTGATACCAATGGGAAACAAATCTGTCTTTTACTTTTGCACTCACTTTCAAAAAGACTTTACTTCTCAGTGATTGGACACTGAAATACAGCAATTGATTTGAAAATTCATGGTAACATTAGTTAAAAATGAGTTCTGGTTGTAGTCCATTCTTTCTGCAAATTGAAAGTAGTATTTTCCAGTCACTCTTCAAGGATTTTTGTGGAAAGTGTATATGTCACCAGTATATAATTTAGAGCCATAATGTTTTCAGCCAGTAACACTAGAATATTCACTTGCTGAGCAAAAGTTATACATTGACACAGCCTGAAAAATAATCTTTTCTGTGTGCTGTTTGCCTTTTCAAAACATCTGAATGTAGGTCTTTGTTCATTTAAATAAGTACATTTCTGAGAAGAACCGAAAGTAGAAACACACTTCCCAGAGAAAGGAATCCATAAAGAGACCGAATTATCTAATCCTTTKACAGGAAGGGGAATTAAGCCATTCTTATGGCAATCTTTTATCTTCTGCTGGCTTAAAACCATTATCTCACAGAAGAAAAATTACAATCTTTGCTGGTCTTTTCAGACTTAACACTCTTTCTTCCCTTGTGAACCATTTTTTCTAAAATTTGTAGAAGTGTGTGTGTGTGTGTGTGTGTGTGCATGCGCACGTGCACCACAGTGTGTATCACTAAATAGAAAGAATCTATGAACATGGCCATGAAGAATTACCTTGCAAGGCACATATCAAAGAGGGCAAGGAAAAAATGCAGAGAAAGGCTTGAGAAAACATTTGGCTTCTGAAGTTATTAGAACTTATTAGCGTTTGAACTTATTAGAAGTTATTAGCGGGGTTAAACGTGTTTGGCTTTGCACTACGTAGGTACCGAACAGAAAAAGAGGTCTCTTGATGATAACTGCAATTGAAAGACAGGATGAAATGTTTTTTACCCTTTATTAAATAAGAAACTYTGTAATAATTTTTCAGGGCTAGGTAAAGACAAAGCAGTACTAATCTCATTTTCAAATATGGTCCTATCCATCCCATTATTGTCAATCAATCCTGGTACATTCAAAAGAAGTGAAAAGTCCTTTAAGCCTAGTCTCCAGGATTCCTGAACAGCATTTTTTTGAATATTTAGAACCTTCTCCTCCCAGTTCTATTTTTTTTTACAAGCAGCTGGAGGTAAGAAAAAGTCAATTTAGTTATAGCTGATCAATAGTTCTTAGAGAAGATGTTGTAGTGAGATGTTACTAATGCATAGCATCTTATACTGTATTTCTCCTTAATAACCAACACCAGAAAATAATTCTCAGACACTGAGGTTATAGCAGGGGTATAGTGAGGTGAATTTGGTGCAGTAAGTGCCACATTTCCAAAAACAGTCCTATCAAAAAAACAATATTAAGTGTGTATGTGTAAGATGCAATTGCACATACAGCCAAATTTTATTTACACAGGCTACATATATTTACAAGTACCATTATCCATTTGCACAAATGTATTCTTGAATATAAAGTGCTTYTCTGACTCTAAAATCGATGCTGTCTGAATTATATGTGGTTCCTTTAATAAAGATTGCACTCAGCAGCATTCTAATACCTCCTACCTACACAATACACACACATATTTAATTTTGTGAGTGCATATGTGTATACAGAAAGTCATACATATGTGCACATACATACACATAAATATTCATTGTCCTTTAAACAGAGAGAGTTCTTCCATGTTTCTTGTACCAACTGACAGTCGTTTGTGTCAAAAACAACAATTCTACCCTATACACAGCCTTTAAGGAAATATTAGAGCTGTTAAACCAAACTCAGTGGGAAATGCTTCATCTCTAAAAGTATYATATAACATAAGGATATAGACATACACTTTTTCAGAAAGATACATGCTTTGTCTGGAAATACTGTTTTATTCACAGTTTGCTTAATTTTTGTAACAGAGAACGTTTTGACTACCATAGCATCCCGTAGAACTTCTGAAGTCTGAAATTATTGCTTGTTGGATTTACCTAGGAGGAAAATTTGAAGAAAAAAAAACACAAGAGGAAAAAAAGTCTGTGCCTCCTGGACTTTCTGACTGAATACTTGGTATAAATCTCCTGTCTTATCTTGTTCCTTTCCCACAACAGGGTTAAGATTTTGAAAATAAAGATACTTTGCTTATTCTTTTAAAACAAATACTCAAGGGGAGCTTGCCATTAAATTGATTAAAGTTTAGGATTAAAAATGATAGTATCTGGTGCATTGCAGAGGTCAGTCTCGGATCTATGAACTCACAAAAATAATTTGCAATTACAACAGCTATTGTTTATTTTGCATATAGTAAGATATTCAAAGAAAACACTAGTCAGTGAAAAACTAGGTAATGTTTACAGAAGAGGAAAACTAGCATTATTACTCTGTCAAATTAACAAATCAATCAACTAACTCTTCAAAATTCWTTTATGTCCTTTATTATGACTACTAAGACCCATAAAAACTTCTTCTGAGTTATTCTTTTTCTTGAGTACATTCTTATTCTTTGGAAAGTATTCAAATAAATGTAATAATTGCAACTAGAAAAAATAAGGTACCAAAGTGGCATACCAATCCAAAAAGGAAAGGAAAGGATAAAGTGGTTTATTTAATAGTTACGAAATCAAGAGAAGACAATAAAGACACTATTATGGTTATTTATGGATCAAGGTTGGAAAAACTGATCACTGTTCAGACTCAACTCAACCAGAAAACTAAGATTTTTTGACTGATTTTTTTTCTGTCAAAAGTAAGGTGAACTAAAGAGCTTTTGCATGGAAAATATATTTACTGTGATTTAAAAAACATACTAAAGATCTGCTTCCTAATGACACCTTTAAAAATCGTCTCTTTTGTCACTAAATATGAAATAAATAGCAGTCAAAGGGTTCAGATCCACCTAATGAACATGCATACAMAATGTATTTCCTTTTCTTTTCTTTTTTGCAATTTTTCTAATTTTTCTACCTTGTAGAAAATTTTAAGTAGCAAAAGGAATAACATGTTTTTTTCTCCACAGTTTTCTGTAGTTGAAGGAAATTTTTAGAAGTTAAAGTGCACTAATACACAGAGTTTCATTTGCTTGTTTGCCACTGTTTAAAGGAAGAGATAAAACACTTTGATAAAATTTGATTTGTGATTACTGATGGCAGAGTAATACATTTTTCCAATCCTTTCATTGTTTAAAGAAACAACTTTTTCTGTGTAGCGCACACAAGTCCTTTACTTTTCTGAAATCCACTGCATTATTCCAACATGCCTCACATTCTCTGCCTGATAGCTGCTCTCCCTAAACTTTAAGTTGTTGACTGTTTGGGAGATACAGGATAAGGTTTGTGAAGCTGGCACAAACAAACATGAGGAAAATTCAGCTATCTGAAACACAAAGTCCAGTAAAATTAAGAATACAAAAAAGAAACATAAAGGAAAAAAAAATAGTGACACAAGTTATCCGGAATGTTTAGCACTTTCTCCTCTGTACTTGTAGTCATTTAGAAATAGTACACAGAGAAAAAGCTAGTAAGAAATGAAAGATAGAGAAGGAAAAAATGTTTATATAATCAAAAACTTAGGTCAAATTTGAAGAAATAACATTCATGGCTTCACAATAGTCTGGGTATGAACTCCAGTCAGAGAATTTTCCCCATCTGAGAGATTTCGACTTTTAATTTAGAAACATTTTTTTCTCTGGAACATTGAAGTCATTTGACCTCAAATTTTAGGAATACTAACAAAGCAAAAAGTTTCTGCTAGAAAGACTGAGTCACACATCCTGCCTTACAATTACTGGACAGACCAACAAAACCTATTTTTTATTCACATACCTACAAAAAACCACACATACATCCATATCGATTTTCCATTATTATATTACTAGGTACAGAGCCAAATAAGGGGTCATATGGAGGATTTGTAAGATTAGTCTTTCTGATAAATCTGTATATTATCAATAAATTATAAATGCAAATTGTATGACAGGCTATCTTCATGTCTCCTATCTTTCTGCTGCACAACTAAAGGCAAAACTGGCTGTTCGCTTTATACATTTACATGTGTCAAAGATACTTGCACAATGAAAAAGACTTTTATAAAGACAATAAACAAATAAAATTCAAAACCTGGGAGATGAGGAGTTCCCTGATACATTTGTGTTTAAAAGGCACAGATATGCATCAAATCATAGAATCATAGAATCAKTAAGGTTGGAAGGGACCTCTGCAGATCATCTAGTCTAAACTCCCTGCTCAGCAGGGTCATCTAGAGCATGTAAATAAAGATACACGTTTTGTGAACAAARCAACAGCCATTTAAATGTGCAAAAATGATAAATTAATGTCTTAAAATCCACCGTGGAGAATAAAGCTAGTAGAGAAAAAGGGATCATAATGATTCAAAAATCAAGAGGTCAGTAAAAACTAGAAGATTACAAAATGTGTGAAACAGAATAAATGATTCAGATACAAGTCATCTATATGCTCTGCACCTTCTGTGCTAAAAGAATACTCACTAGACATTTACACAAACATTTCTTTAGGGAGCAGCAAAGAAAGCTATTTAAAAGAGTCAAAAGTATGGTCTGGGTGTAAAGAGGAAGGTTTTCCAAATGGATATACCACATTACATCATGATTTTGATATCAGAAATTTACTGTCCTTAAACTCACAATTTCTAATCACATGCATTCGTGTATCCACCATTTCTAGGTCACTCCCCACAAAACACTAAAATTAGGAAGGAAAATAAAGTCAACAAAAAGAGGAAGCTTTAAAAGTATCCTATATAGTCACATGTGCAATGTTTTACTCCTAGTTCTATTTAGAAAAGATCACTTTATATTCCCAGCAATTGAGTCCTCTTCTACCTAATTCCATATTATCTTGGTTTATGTTATCACTGTAATTAAAGAGATGAGTTTCTTTAAATATACCTGAACCACCTTTAAATTCAGTTCTCCAAATACTATCCCTGTATAGTTCTGCAAATTCATATTACAGCTAAGGAACTTTTAAACAAGCAGAAATATCCATTCCAGGTTTCCAGCTAGGTTTCCATTTTATCATCTCACCCATACTGTTACATATGCTTGACCCAGAATAAGTGACAAACTGTTCAGGGACAATGATGTTTAATGTCTATTAGCTCTGTACCTGTTTTCAAGGGACTGCTCCCTTTGGAGTTTGCTGAAAGGGGAGGACAAAAGTTAATGGGGGTGACTTGGTCTAACTTGACAAAGCATAAACCTAGGCCACCTATTAAAACATACACCAGTAGCAAGGCTCCTTATCCTCCCTTCTTCCAGGATCTATGGCACCAATATGGGATGCCAGAGGCTGCCCCTCTTYTGCACCCCACCTGATCAGACTCTATCTCAATGCTATATGGTGCAAAACCCATTCCCTGACAGTTTTCCATCCCCAGCTGCATAATCAGTTTGGATTAYATAAATAGACAAGACAGGAGAGCTCATTTCAAAAGACAAGTCAGTCATCCTGATAGCTTCTGCCCAAGGAACACRATGACAATGAGGACAGACAAACAATAAGGATAGGGTCTGGCATACAGCTCCGATTGAGGAAGTYCGGTTTTCTCTTCCTTCCTTCCTTCCTTTGAGGAAACTTTCCAGGAGCCCAACATCTTTAACTGCTTTTTAAATGTAGTCTTTTGTTAGTATTTATGTTCATTCTTCCTCACAGAGATAAGTGCTTTCATTAATTTCTCTCTTTGTTGTCTGGAGTTTCTGTACTGTTGTCTGTGAACAGCACATACAGTAGCATGGMTTGTTGAACAGCAGTCTCTTCTCTAATTACAGTCATCAGCTTTTTTGCTTTTGATAGTTACATAAGATCCACTTGTCAAGCTTCAGACACTATTGTCTGCATAGCTCATTATCAAATTTTCCACCAAATGGCTTTTTAATGACCTCAAGTCTCATTAGTATCCTTAYGGCTTTGGGATAGTCAGATAAAGCATCGCCATACAAATTTTTCCTCTGTAAGAATCTCAAATGCCGAAGTTAGATTAATGCTAGAGAATTCCCTGACTAAACAATTTATTCTGTTCTTTGCTAAAGAGATGTATCATAGTCATTTCAGACAACACTTCTATTCTCAGTTATTTTGCAATTATGACAGATTTGTAGGAATGTATGTCTTTGGTTAATGTAATTGCACAGAAATTTTAGTTAAGCTTCCCAACAACTTTCCTCTAACTGATCCCCTTAATTCTCTTCTCTCCTTCCTCACACTTTCATGGTTCCCATGAAGATTTACTTAAAGGCTGGCTGGGTATTTCAAAGCACCCACACACGGTTCCTAATTTTCACACAGTACTACTAAGTTTATTCAACTATGTTCCAAGTATCCAAGGAAGTCATGGAGACTCCATCGTGGAGAATACAAATTATTAAGTTATTGAAAAAATCTAGATGATTAAAGAAAAGTTAACTAGTTGTGGTAAATAAATGAGCTAACTTGAAGACTAGTGGGAAGAGAAACCTCCTAAAAGGAGTCAAAGATACACTTACAGGTAGATGACAAGTAAGTTCATTCTTAGATAAAATAAAGAAAGTGTCACAGGAAAAGGCAACTGACATGAGAATTTTTGAGGACTTTTTGCTAAGTTTTCCTAAGAGAAAGTGTAAACGCTAGCATGTACAGAACATTAAATTTATTGTGTATTAGCAACTCAAGTACACAAGTTACTAGGCTTTAGCTATATTTCACATCCCAACAGTTTCTGTTAGAAAAGCCACGTTTACCATCTTAATGTATCTGTATTTTGTTTATACCTATACATTTGACTCCTCTAATATGTTAAGAAACTTTAAGATGTTGTGTTTTTGCTCTATCTAATCTTAGAGCAAAGTATTAATCAAATATAGTGCATCTCAAACCTACATTTGTATGCAACTAGCACTCCYTCCCAACATTCTCACTCAGAAGCCTTCAAACTTGTGGCACGGTATKTTTTCTATAATCCCATTTCCTTTTTAATCACATGCATCTCCTTTTTTGTATTCTATTGATGTTACAAAGAATGAATGCAGCCCTTGCACTACTAAAAACAAAAAGCTTCTTACTTCCAGGAATGCACTGGCAAGACTCCACGAGAACAAGATTTAACTTTTGAGCATGGCAGTGGGCATACAGGGCGAATGGGTGGTCCTTCAAAAAAAAGGGGGGGGCTTAAATTCATTCAAATGGCAACAACACATTAATTTTATCTTATAACTGGCAAAACTCTTGCAAAACTCTCAATGCACAAGTCACAAAATGTGAAAAAATATGRTACAGTTGTCTGGTTTTCTATACTGTCATTTAGACCTTTATTTAACTCATATGAGCTTTCCTTGTATATAAGAATGTCTTATTTTTACTCATCAGCCAAATGTGAAATTCATTTCTTTTGCCCATAAACGAGGAAAGATCCACAAAACCATGCTACAGAATCAGTTAGTCTGTTCTACAAATCAGTCAGTATAGTTATGTCCTTTGATGAAAATGCAATTTTTGTTGCAAAAGCTTTAATCAAAAGAGATCTGCACTAAAATTGTCTTTGTTAATTTTCCTGTCTAAATTGCAATAAGTAAACCTTCCAAATACAGTTATTGTATAGCCCCTTTTTTCTGTAATCTATGAACCTTGTTTTGTTCCACCTTGTGAATGATGTCACCCTTTTATTTAGGTGACTTAATATGCTGCTTAACTTGCACTGTAGTCCAAGAGTAGCTATGGGAATAACATTGTTCTACAGCTACTTCCCCATTTGAAAAACCTCTTAAAGCTGTTATCCATCTGCATTTCACTCACCGTGTGTGAAACATCTATACAGAAAACAGTAAGCTCTCTGTTTCTTACAGCTATATTCCAGTCAACAACCTCTTTATAGTCCAGGAGAATTAATCACTCCTTTTATTTTTCTTCCTCTGTCTCCATTTTTCTTTTTAATCATAAGCTATACAAAACAGCTTGATGTGATAGCTTGAAAGAATCCTACATCTTTATCTCCTAAATGTCTGGGTAGAGAACTTTACTTTTTATTAAAATTACTAATCTGAGCCCTGATGATTCTATCTATTATTTGAAGAGGACTGATGAAATTATCAACATGCAAAGTTAGATACCAATTTCTAAAACTTTTAAAAGCTTTTTCACGCTAGTTCAAATTATGCCCATTCTCAGTCTCATTTCTTACAGTTCTTGAAAAAGCTCTTATTTTTTTGTATGAGAGATTTAGGGCAAAGGAAAATGTTCTGTCAAATACAGTACTGCAACAGCATTGCAGTTTCCCCCCATAATATAAGCTGGATTTTATTTGAAATGCAGTAACTTGGTAACAAATCAGATTTAAAACTATAATTATATTTATCCCCATTTGGCATTCCATTTGAAGATCTTCCCCCTGACACTGTGTCAAACACTGCATCGGAAATAGCACAGRTAAGTTCAAAGGGCGGACATATTACTGAGTAAAATATCAGCCCAGTGAAAAATCACAGAAAACCAGTTACACAGAACATTTAGTACTAGCTTAAACTAAATGCCAGTTACTACAAAAGGAATAAAGCTGTACTGAAAGAGAAAGACAGAACCAACAGCTGCTAATACTGTTCCCTTGTTGTTAAATTCCGGGATTTGGATCCTGATTTTCTCATGCATTTAAGCTGTATAAAGGGACCTAAAAATGAGCTAAATGAAATCAGATGATAAGTATTTCAGTATGTTCATCAAGACCACTACTCTCACAAACCAGCGTATCCTCATATTTAGTCCATTTGTAGGAAGCTATAGAAGAGATAAAACATATTGTTGTACAATGCTCTATTCCAGGGGCTCTCAGTGGACATATAGAACTAAACCAGCACTCATCCCAGGCTAAAGAAACCTATACATAACCACAGACTAGTTCTATCTATTTCTCAGATAATGAGGGAGCTATAATGATCTGCAAAAAATATATATATATATATATATATATATATATATATATATATATATGCACATGATAAAACTTACACAGGATTTTAATGAAGAATTAGGGTGGAATTTATCCTTTCCAACTAAGACCAAAGAAATTAATGATTATATGAAAGATTAATCAAAACTAATAGTGGGGAATCCTTAACCATCTAAATGAAATCCTCTCAGAAGGGCTCCACAAGGTCCATGGAAATGTGTCATTTGCTGGTGGTAATTTGGCTGTAGAGTAGAATCGGAGTGGAACACTAAAATATATGTATATAGCAAGGTGAAATAACTATGTTATGCAATGCCAAGAGTAAAATTACATCTTTGTCTGAGCCAAGAAATACACTTCCTAACATTTGGAACTCTACCAGTCAAATTTCAGGTAAAAAGTCACATTCCCCCTACAGAGAGCCAAAATACCTGCAGTAAAAGTAACCTGATTTGACAAGCCATATTACCTACAGAACACCCGCTGCCATTAATAGGGTCACTTATTTGCTTTATGCAACCAAAAAAAAAGAACAAAGAGGAAAGACACTTGTTAAATTGTATCTATAGGATGCACAACAACAACTTAAACTGATCTCTATTTCTTTTTAAATTGTATTAAAATCTGCCTATGGTCAAATCCCACGGTATTTACATGCAAACAGTACAGTACCAATAATATACTAGAGTCTTTATTTTTGCCTTAGGACAAAAGCTACGCTTTGTCATAATAATGAAAGAGATAAATGCAAACACTGAGGAACCTTCATAGATATGACCCAAATACTCAGGCTGTGGTTTCAAAATACAAAATTTCCATTGGTTACTACAGTGAGTAACAGCATATTGAATTGCACTTGGAAGCAAATGAAAAAATCTATGGGCCTTTGGCACCATTTGCTTCATGCAACTGTCTCTACCCACTACATCAGCTGCTGAGGGTAGAAGGCACTGGACATATCCACTGCGGACCTACAAAAAGACATAGCTAAGTGCATTAAGAACCGTATCTTGAATAAGAGGGGAAAGGCCTCCTCGAATACAGCAAGAAGAATTAATGAAAGCTCCAGGAGAATCAATAAACTTTATCATCTTGAAGAATGTTAGCTTTTTCATCATTGAGTATAACAGCAATTTCCACTTCCCTCTTTAGATTTTCCTTTTATTGTTGAGCTGGCACATTCTTGATTTCCTCAGAAATTGAAAGAACGGTATAACACAGTCAAGTAGAGATCATCCAGTTCCTCACTAGCTTCATTAAACAAAGTAGGAAATGAAATAAAGGTGTCTAGGTGAAACAAAGCACTACTTTGCATTCTCTGAGCATGAAAGTGGAGTGAGAAAAGAGGATTTTATGAGATCTTTCTCTCACAACTCATAAACTTCTGAGTCATGTAGAACAGCCAGCTAAAGAATAATAGTGATAGCCAAGGTTGCTAGGTATGGCTCAAGATGTGAGGCCTTTATTCCCTGGTGTGAAGGACTTAATAGATATATAGTATCTTGGTACCTGCTATTAGTGGCTACTTCAGGGAACTTCAAATTTAATTAACTTTCATAGTAATCCAAGCAACATTTTAGACCAGTTCAAAAAAGAAAAAAAACATGTAGAAAACTAAAAAATTCCTTTTCCTTACCTTACTACTTGTTACTCCATGGGCAATGAATGCCAGTTGAAAAAAGGTGTAACACTTTCATGTAGCTAGTTGTTTGGAAACATTTTATAACATAAGGATTCCATGGCTAGTATGTTCCCTCTTTTCTTATGGTGTAAGGCCACACTGCTAGCTGCAAAAGTCCCTAGAATTACAAGGCAGCCTAATCACTACTGCTCTTTCAGTAATGTCTTTTGAGCCATCATAACCCAGCTAAAAAGATGCTACTGTACGGGTGATTCAGCATGCCTGTAGTTATGCTCCCAGAGCATTAGAAAGTGTTTTCAAACCCCTCTTTCTCCATAAGTGTTTTTTAAAAGTAGCAATTTTCAAGCAAAACAAAAAAAAAAAAATGTAGAGCGGCATATGGCCAAAATTTGACTTAATTTCACCACAGGTTGCTTTTTATTTACAAGCAGCTAATCCCCTCTCAAACTACACAAAGGAGCACCCACTGGCAAAGGCATACAGATAAAATTGGCATGCCTCTGTATTGTTCTTTCTAATCTGGACCATTAAGGAAAGGGTGAGAAGGCTAGTTTTGTCATTTAAACAGGCTTAAAGCCTTTCTCCAAATGAGCTTTTGTCTACACAGAAGAATGCATCTAAGAAATTTAAGGGGTTTCTGTTAGTGTTGCATTCTCAAGTTGACTTGGCTACAGGAACACCACCCTGTTTATTTGGCCCTCCTACTGTAAATGCAAGAATTATTTCCAGCTGCCAAAACCAAAGAGGATTCAGTCTCACTAAATTCTTTCTCAGAGGTGAAACAGGATGAGATTATGAAGTGCTAAGAAGCAACTATATGAAATTCTGAACTGCACCTGTGCAACTAAATCTCCATTTGTACAGGTGCTTTTAAAATTGGATTTGAACCTTTAAATTCCCTGATTCATCCCCTGAAAGCCACAGAAGCTCAAATAACTAATGAAATTCAGAGACAGAAAGGCTTAAAATAGTTTCAAGCTGTGAAGTAAGGCCTCAGACTAGCTATATTTTTCGATTCATTGCTGATGTGACATATCAAGCATAAACATAAATTGTACAACCGAGTTGCCAAAGATCAAAGGGTAGCCAGTAGCTAAGTAATTTTCTTTCAGCACAGGAGAGGTCATCACCTGGCCCATCACTAAACAGAACGCATATCTGGAAACAGGAGGAAAATAATGTATTGGTTAGCACGATCTGGTTTCGCTTTGCTTTTTACCTGGCACATCTTGCACAGATATTCAGTGTGACCTTTGCTTGAGGCTCAGCAGGATGAGCGCTTCGAGTTTGATTGAATTTGCTCCCAGAAGATATCACACTTGTTACTCCTTCCATTCTTAGGTCATCAAGATCCTCTGCAACAAGACAGAATAACTGGATGAATACAGTATTAAATTTTTTAGGAATAATGATATTTCCCCTGTAGAATCACTGAACAATGGAACAACTCAAAAATTTGCAAAAAAAAAAAAAAGACATTTGAGGGGATTTTATTAGCATTAGTATCATTCTGATACAAGGAGTCTCTTTTAAAATATTCAATGCCCTTTCCATTTCAAACTGTGTTGCCTATTTTTTCAAACCTTATCAATCCAATTCATTTATAAAATACTGCAAAAAGCTTTGTCAAGAGATGCTGTTCAATAGCTTCCATTTGACACAAGGATTCTTATCAAGGGGACATTCAACTTTGTGAGTGTATGCCCTTCCTCATTTTTTTTATTATTTATTCACCTAGTAAAGGAAAAGTGTTGCTAAAACAAAAATATTCTGCTAAACCTGGAAAATATGAAATGGATACATATTTTATCATACTGAAGGGGACCATAATGTGCATACTCACCACATTGTTGTAATAATTGAGCTACTAATAATCATCATTGGATTTTACATTACTGTAAAATCATTTCCATTTTGCATAAAGACAGCTGAGACTCACAGAGAACTGGTTACCCAAGATCACGCTGGCACAGTGCGGCCAAGTGAGGCTATGGATCAAATCTCCTGGTTTACAGTCAGAATATTCCTCACAGATAAACTGTTATTTTTTACTAACACATACAAAATACGTATACATAGTGTATCCATAAACCACCATTTTCCATTCTTTATAATTTGTTTAGGTTCTAGTTGTTTGTGCTAATATATTCTAGACTAGATGCTGCCTTTGGGGATGATTTTTTTGTATTTGTGCTGTAGTTTAAAATAGCTCATAASCTGAAAAATAAACAAAATACTGATCAGCTGCTGTTGAATGAGCACAAAGCATCCTATGCACCGATTGATGTATGTGGTTTATGGTATACATTATGTGATGAAAATGTATTTCAGACAATCTGCACACATATTTTCATATATTTATATTTACAAAAGAAACTAGACATTAAAGGATCTGAGTGGAACAGGAAGTATATAAAGGCAGACTTTAGGTCCTGACATCAGAAGGGGAAAAGTCACAGAGAACTTTAAAATCACACGAGGCAATGCTGAATTGGAACTTAAAATACACAAGGATATATCCATATAGATATGTGGTGGAGTACCTCCTCACACACAAAAAAGTAAGGTACATCCACTGAATCATTGCATGAGACACTTCTAGTTTGCCTCAGTAATTCACAGGCATTACTCCTGTCACTGTGCTTCAAAGTATGGCCAGTATGGTCAGACTGACAGGATGATAACATGTCAAAAATATTCTTTTCAGGAGACATCCATTTTAATAAGCCRTATCTATCCAACGTAGTGCTCAAGAAAGAACAGGAGCAACAAACTTAAATGAATTTTTAATGAATAAAGCCTGTAGATCTTCTTTTCTTAATATTTCATTTTTCTGCCTATCTCTCTCTAAAATTCCTTTTCTTTGTGATATAAACTGACATAGCTTTACTGAAGTCTCTGGCATCAATTTACATCATTTCCAGACCTTTTCCTTTAAATTTTATCTATTGTTGACATTGCTGATACAGACTAAATCAAATGGCTTGAAAGTCTACATGATAAAGAATTACAAAATCAACCTTCTATGAATCATTTCATAAAAAGTATTACATATTTCGAACAGATTATGCATTAAAAAAATAGTGTTTGACTGTAGTTTAAACAGGTGAGAAAAGTTATATATCTTTGAACAGCTGTAAATCCCTGGATGCATTAGGATTTAAATGAAATGGATGCATACACCCCAGTGCTCCTTCTCCCTCGCTCCCACCAGCAACTGTTATTTCTTTAAATGAGGTTTCCAACAATTTTCTGCTTGATTAACTTTTGGCTCTCTAATGACTTGTTTCAATAAAGCGATAACATATAAGCTGCCCTCCATCACACCTTTTATATTTGACTCCTTATATGCAAGACATACCTTCTTCCTTTTTTAGTCAACTGCTAACATTTTCTTCTCAAGAGGAAATGAAATGAAACTTTGAATGCACAAAAACCATGGATTTCAGAGGTGTCTGTAGATGTACCTACCAGACAAGTATGCAGAATACTAGATAGGATTGATTTACTGTCACAAGCTGTTAAACCAGTAGCAGAAATGTGCATGCTAAACTCCAGATTCTTTTAAATACATCATATTTTTCTCAAGGACTTCTCATTGATCTAATTCAGCATTGGGCATAACCTCACTTTGGCAAGCTCTACAAAAGCTGTCAATATTCTAACTACACAGAGAAGTATAATTCCACATACAAAATCCTGAAGAATAACTGCAGTTTTTAACCTAGTTTTGATTACAGTACTTCTACTTTAGTATTGAATGTTTTCAGTTTCTTCTGGATGTTTCAGATTTACAATGCAAATACTGCACTTTCTTTTCACTAGAGCAACTGGGCTTTGAGAAGTTGCCCAATTCTGAATAGCCACAACGGAAGGCAGGAATTTTTGAGTTACAGACAAGTTTACATGCCATCTGGCAGTCTTCCTGACTGATCACATCCATTATTAAAGTCCCTTAATTCAATAAAACAATAAATCGTACAGTAATTTCAGTGTTAAACAGTATCAAAAAAGATTGTTCAATAATTGATGGACATTTTGCAGAACAATACTTGTCCCTAAGCAAGGATGTTATTAAAATGAACACAAACAATGAGTGTAATAATGCCTTTTAAGAATAAAAAATAGGTTCCTAAAGGTTTAAATGTTTCTATGTAAAACTGAAGAGCATCAGTCTTAGCAAAAAAGGATTTCACTGGGAAGTCAATTCAGTGATAGGGTTGGGAACACTGAATCTTTTCTCTTTCTTTGTACTCTTTGCTACCCCAGCCAGTGATGATGCAGCTGAGTAGTTCAGTGATTTTATTGGGCAGCAATGAGGTAATTCACCAAGAAAAAGAAAGAAAAGCCCACTTGATTAATGCTTCTGTGATGGAGGAAAGGAACACTGTAAAACTTCTCAAATCCTTACAAAATTGTTACCTATGATTGTACAGTGAAGACTGGGCATTCCAGTAAGCAAAACTCAYCAAACTTAGGTAAACTTGCTATTTTAATGCAGGACTTTGCACTGCATTTATTTCACTTAATGTTATTTCTACTTTATTCCCTAAGATAACCCTGTCTTGCTCCTTTACCAATTTTCATCCAATATGCTCTCTTAAAAACAAACAAACAAACAAAGGAATTCYATAGTTTACACAGCTGTTAGAAGAAACAATAGCAGAATAATAAGTAAAAATTCCCCTCACCAAACATGAGACCTTGTGATCCAGTCACTACCAACTTGTCTGAACCATTAAAAGACTATACCGTAATTCCACAGTAAAATACCTCTCCAGCCCCTGCAGTGGTATGGTTTATAACTGTAGCAATGATGAGAAATTAACATTTAAACACACAGATTTAAACTTCAACTGTGGCACGATACAGTAAGAATAAACATAGATATTTGTGAAAGCAATACTGAAAACTGCAGATTTACAATTTCTTTTATAAAGGAATACAGTCTTTTATCACTTCAGCTAGCCTGTAACTGAGCAAGATTTCTCAACAAAAATTGTAAACAAAATACATACCTCATTGCATGTATATCAATTCAAAATGTTTCTATATTTTTTAATTAAATGCTATTATTTCACCAAAACATTTTTGTAACATAATTTATTTAAATAGGCCAATTCAATACTTAGCTTTTTTGTTGTGCGTTTGTAATTCTAAGCGCTGTTTTCCAATGATTATATATATATTTTTTCTCAGATCATTGATTCATGGAAATAAATTCATACAGCTGCAATTATCAGACACTGCCATAATAACAATACATGAAAATACTTAAAACTGAGAAAAATATCACAAGTGCATAGCATAGCACACACAAAAAAAGATATTTTCTATATTAATAGTAATGCAACACTAAATTAAATTCTTTGTAAATTTTTCCTGGACAAGTTTCATCAGCAAGGGGAAGGGGAAAAGGGTATCTACTTCATCTAGTAAGCAGGTAATTGCTTTTAAGCAGCACAGTGTTTGTAATTATTTACTTCCTTTCCCTTTGGGGTGGGTGGGTGGGGGGAGTGTTCTAGGATCTGTACAAGATAGCTTAATTAATGCCTTGGGCTGAGGGGATGTAAAATCATCTTACTGAATTCTCCCACTAGACTCTCATACCATTCGGGGCCAGAGCCCTTCTCATGCAAAACTCCTGTAAAATGCAGCGAAAGTTCAGTTGCACAGAAAGCTTACACAGTCAGGCTCTGTGCTAGTATTTAACATGATCAAGTCCCCTTTGCTACTTTCCACCATTGTAAAACATGTAGTAATTTCCTAAGAGTACTTTTAGAGCAAAAATCAAGAATTTTAACGTGTAAAGCTGGAAAAGACCTACTTCATCTTCAGAAAGGTTGCAACCGCTGAGAATTTCTCTATTCTATCTAATGCGAAGAGCAGCACTATATGTGCTGGTGAAAAATTCAGATAATTGAGATAATGAATCCTGATTTATGTTCTTRCGGGCTGCCAGTTATTTCTGATCTATCAGTAAAATAATGGTTCTTCTTTGGAAGCAGTGAATTTCTAAAGGCAGCTTTTCTTGATAGACATCGATGGATTCTGTCTACATAGCATTGATTTGTCATGGGCTGTTGACTGAGGCTCAGACTCTAGTATGCTATATTACTCTCATAAAAAAAAAAAAAAATCTTACCGCCAATAGCAGTTCTGCATGTGTTCCAGCAATTTCTGCTGCCCTGGATGTCATACCTTGTGTTTCTTATTATGTTAATGAGTCCTCTCTGTTTTAAATGGATTTTCTTACCCATATCAACATATATAACCCACAAAAATTATACATTAACTCTAAAACTCTTGGAACAAGCAGGAATTAAGCTTCAGAGTAAAGAAGAAGCATTGATTTGGAAGGCCTGATCCCTCATCCCTGGAATAGGTGTATAATCATTTACTCCAGCTGAAGCACAACTGGAGTTGTGCAATACACTAGCTGCAGGGTATCCCACTTTGTCTTCTCTTATTCTGTGATTTCAATGCCATAGAACAGACAATGCTGTTAGTCTGCTATGTATGTTCTAAAATGCCTTCCTACTAGCATCACTGAAACACTACGTTCAAGCCAGTTCAGACCTTCCCCACAAACTGCTGAAGAAAACATTGTCCTGAGCAGATCCAACACGAGATTTTTGTTTCCAAGAACCATTTTAGATTCCTGAACCCACTGTTCTGGAGACGTTACTTTATAAGTATCTGAAGTTGTCAAAAAATTCCCTAAATGTTTGTGCTTCCACAGATAGAAGACATGCAAAATCAATTGAACCCTGACTGATGCTGCTGAATGCCTGAATTTGTACATCCACCTTTGGCTACATCGTTTGTCAGAGCCACTCTAGCAGAATCCTTAAGATTAAAAAAAAAAAAAAGAAATAAAAAAAAGGGACAACAGAAAGCAGCATTGTTTGTGTATAATGATACATGCAATCAATCACTGATTAGAGTTCTCACCTTTAATCAGCAAGGGTGAGAGGGATCTGTCTTTAGTTTTTCCACCTGCCTTTTTTAAGCTAGGATTGGAATTAATKTAGGAGACGGCCGTTTCCACTGAAGTATTTCCATTTTTGTGAGAGCACCTTCCAGAATCTTAGACAGCTACACTGAGCCATGRCCCCCAGAGGCAACCTCCTGCTTATTCTCCCTTCTGCTAGTAGAAGGGATGTTTGTTACTACAGAAGAAAAAAAATACTTGCAACAAGCAACATTGATAGAGCACTGCCTTAAAGGATAAGAGAGTATGTCTAAAATGCACTCTGGCTTCAGGCCCTTGGACCAAATCTGGCTCATGAGGATTAGAAAATAGACCTCCTGTTTCCCACTGGCCCAAACCACTGACTGGATGCAACCGCGTCTGAAATGGATTGGTATCGTGCCCACATATCATTCCCTACTGGTTATTCTAGAACAAATGACCCAGTATCACCAAATAACCATCGCTCACCATTTAGCTAACAACAAAAACTATGTAACCMTTGCTTCTCCATACCAAAGGTGATTCAAAACACATATTGGCTCAAACCGCCAGCCAGGTATTTCCATCCAGTGTAACAGAATCACTTCAAACACTGTACCTTTACAGTAAATAGAATCTACTATTGATTAAAGTATGTTAATGATTTCTACATTTCCAATAAAATAAAAATTGGAGTATTTCAGTTGCGTTATGTCAGGTTCTATAATGCATTATTGCAACTGCCATAATTGTGCAAAATATTTTTGCTATAAAATAGAATAACAAAAAGGTTACAATGAGAAAAGTCACAAAATAAATAGAAATTCTGGAATTCAGAAGATTTCTAAAGGAATTTCTTTCAATGTTCTTCATTGCAGAGCATTTCTTTTACACTTTAGCTCTAATTAAATCAAATTTTTAAATTAAAAACAAATTCAGATCACTATTTCTAGTCAGCTCCACCTTTGATGTTATTGGGTTATGCAACCTCTATATTTAATTGAACATGCAATTCAGTTCTCAGTCGATATCTGCATTCTTAAAGAAAACCAACAAAAAAAGATTTGCTGTAACAGAATAAGCCATATTTAAATGTTATCTTTTTTTAAAAAAAATCTATTAGAATATTAAATCATAGGAAAGGAATGTATATTTAAAAGGTTTCTTTATTTGTTTTTTTCTTTTAATATCGGTTTGTTTTTCATTTCCTTCAGCTATAGTATTTTYCAGGCAAGTTTGGCTAATGTGGTACATATGCTGACTAAAATACTGCCAAAATATTGAATTACACATGGCATTATTATTTACGTATTTCTTCATTGAATCAGCTTTGAATGAGACAGATCATTTGCATGTTGCTTATATGAAGTTTTAAGAAATGAGCTAAGATAATAATAATTAACTAATTCAATAATACTGCCCATTAAACATAAAGTAACCACAGTGAAATTTTTTCAATTTCACAGTGGAATTTTATAGGTAGAGAAGATATTAAAGAACTGTTTAGTTTTGTATGAATCAGTTTTTGCATTGAGGGCTACATTCATATTTCTTTGCATCCATCCAGTTTACTCTACCAGCCCCTTGACAGAATTGAGCTTGCCTGGCTTGTCAAGAGGCCCACAGCAATTTATACATCTTTTATTGAAACAAAAGTTGAGGTAAAGCACAAAAACCACAAATAATCTAAYGCCAAACATTTCCAGTAATAATGGACCTTCCAACAGCTTTCTTCTAAAAAATTATTAGTATAAGGAATGCCAGTCACTTCTGCATCTGTATGCTCTCTTTCATAAATTTATCTAGCACAGGGATTTCTACAGTGGAAATTTCTCTCTTTCTCCAACTTCCTTCAAAATTTTTCATTAAAATGATCGGATTTCAAATGTAGTTAAACACAATACTTGTTCTTTAGAGAATCTTCTTCTTGAAGACAGAAGCATATATAAAATGTGGTACGTAAAAGCTGGTCTTCCTCATCAGATCTAGAAACACTACAGTCCTCTCTGAGACATTCACGTATCAATAATTCTAAGATGATCACCAAAAAAACTTAGACAATCAACTAGAAGAAACAAACTGTGGCTCTTTGTTACTGCTCTTCAAACTTCTGCGTAGCTGCAAAGGGACAACTGCCCTCCTTGTTATCACAGCTAGCTAAGAATCAAACATAAGACAGTAAAACTGAAGCTCTGACATTTCTTCCAGCTGCATTCCTCCATCAGCCTGCAGCAACTCCACTTTGATCTGAATGAGACAAGCACATCTGTTTTGTAGCATTATCCCTATTCTGGCCAGATACAGGGACATCTGGAAGACCACACTGTCTACACTAAGAGAAGCAGACATCAGCACACCAATAGCATCACAGCATGATCTTCCTCACTCATTGATTACATTTGCATCACCAAGYTCTTTTGAGAAAGGGTTGAACAAAAATTTTTAAATATAATCTTGTCTCTCCAGCTGGGTCAAGCAGACTAACTAACAGGTATATTAAAACCATCACATACAATCCAAAAGATTAGCCATAATACTGACTCAAGTAATATGGTTCCAAATAAACCATGTGGTTTTGCAATAAAGTTTTACTCAAGAAGGAGATATGCTTTTTTAAGAAACCTTTTGGTTACTAAAAAACCTGTGTAGCTGAGGGTGCTTTATAATCACTGCTTCTTCTGTTACATTGTTTGTGTAACCTACTGGTTCAGTGCACTATTAGGTTATGTTTGCTCATGCTTTTGGTTTGGATAAGAGAAAACTAGAAGGATTTTGGTTTCCCTAAAATGCTTGTGCAAGCATACTGCAATACAAGGGATAGCTGGCTGCAGCGGAACATGATCTATAAATGTGGTACATATAATACATGTGGTTGGTACATTTTCACGAAATACTGCAGGAGAGGGTTATTGCATAAAAAACCCCAGTCACTGGAGCATGTAAGTTCATGCAATGTTAGCTCATGCTTACAATATCATATAAATCATGGATACACTTGCTTTTATTCAGTATCACTTTTATCTTCTGAATTTGAATTAAAATGCACATTTTTTCAGATTATCTAATTTCAGAACTATTTAAAACCAAATCTGAACAATATTAGTTGAGAATCTGGCTTCTCAAAATATTCTAACTTAAATCATTACTCCATTGAACTCAGGTAGAGTCTGCCAAGGAGTCCAAAATTTTATCTAAAATAYTGTGATATCCTCTGTCTTGGGTTTTAGCTTCTTACTGTAAGACTTGTGAAACTCTCATAGTTCTTGAGATGTGTTTAACCTTGGGGCCAATGGCAGTGGAACAGAACATGAGCCACATCCCCTGGTGGCCATTGTATGCCATCCCCTGCAGAGTATGAAAGCTGCAGGCTAACCATTCAAAGCAATTCTTTCAATTGAGTGGGAGGCAGAGATCCCAGAATGAAAAGCCAGTTAAGCATCACAAAGCAAATGTTCCTCAGAAAATTGTAAAAAAACAAGGATGAAGGAAACACAAAAACTTCAGGAAGCACAAGCATCATACGAGGGAAGCAGGAGAAAAGAGTACATCCTATCGTAGAAGACAAACAACATGYTCAGTATCTTTCCCATCTCTAAAGGAACTGTCTGTGCTAAATTCCTGGAGCGCAGGCGTTTCACTGATAGATAACCTAACAATGAAATGAGGTCAAATTTGCAGTACAAACCATATCAAGAGAAGGAACAGAGAAAATCAGAAAATTAAGAAGTATAAACTAAAAGCATCTTCAACAATAGATAGCAGGAGGGATCTATTTCAAGCAAAAACAAAACAGGTCACATTGCACCAAGAAGTTAGACCAACAGAAAAGGGACAAGTGATTCACAGTTTTTCAGTCTTCAGGCTAGCTAGCAAAGCTCTTTGGCCCTGAAGTACTATTAGCCCGGGGGGTGGGGGAATGAGGTCCAGCTCCAAGGTGCTAACCAGCACTCACTGAGGGTGTGGTTCTGTAAGCTTGTTGCCACTCATGAAGTCCCACTTACTTTCATCTTCCTTCCCCTTTCTACCATTCTCAACTGAGATGGTCCTTTCCCATCCTTGATTCCTGTCTGACCCTGCTGTGAGCTCATTCAGGGAGAAAAATGTTTCTATTATTTGCTGTAATCTTTTGCATCTGGTTTAGTGAGYCGCATTGGCTCACTGAAGGACCTCTCAGTGTATGACCATACAAGCATTCAAATCATTTTAAAGGGAGCAGCAGGTGCATACAGCCCTTARTGGAGGAGAAGGGGAGGAAGAGAGACCACCTTCTTTAATGAAAGAAATCTATCACATTCAGTTAGGTTCAACTCATCTCCTAGAACCATGTTCTAAGGGGTATTCATTAGGTATTTAGGCAACACTAACAATATAGGTACTAACACGTTACTTCAGGACTCTAAAGCACCAGAGGAAAAAATATTCTGAATGTTGTATGTATGTATGCTTACCAAAGTATCAGAGGCAAAAGTAAGCAAGATATAATTTTCACACTGATGGAAGGATACCCCACCTCCAGCGCAGCTCTGTTACTTTTAAGGACCATAAAACTTTGGGGAATTTTGCTTCTTTCAAGACTCAAGAATGAAAGTTTTTCAAAAATGCTTTCATCAAAATATTCAAATATGTATTCGGGAAAGCATTCTTAATATATTATTGAAATATGATTCTTAATATTATATGTTTCGCATTAAAGATACAATTTAGAACTGTTTTCTAAGCAAATGTATTTTTTTTTTGCCAAGTAATCATTATCTTTATCTCTATTACCTCTAGAGTGGCACACAACTAAGTAATACCATCTGTTCTGACTGAACTTKTAAATGAGCTTAAACTTGACAAGTAGGTAACTTGACAAGTAGGTTAAAATCTCCTGCTATCCAAATAATGTCTTACAATCTCATCACTTTTTCTTCCTCTGCTCTTGAGTTCCTGAAATACGTTAATGTTCAGCCAAATGTGATTTCTGATATTAYGATGTGTCTGTGCAAAGATCTTCTAAAATAAATGCAGATTTAACTGGGATTTGCTCTATCAATATTTGAATGAAAAAATAATTTGCAACTGTTTTGAAAGCTATCATAAATTAGAGAGGTCATCACATACTTCAAGATGAAATTCTCAAACCTAACTCAGCAATTTCATCAGTTTAATTATCACAGATACAAATATTATTCTCCACCTAATCTACAGATACTTTTCTTTGCACTTCTATAAAATGACATTATACCAATTCAACTGGATTCTCCCATATGCAACTCCCAAATGCAAGAAATATTTTGTAGTACCAGATAGTAGCTCAGCAGCTCCATAGAAATCTCATTTCTAGGCTTCTAAATGTTGTTTTTAATTACTTACRTGCACCCAAAGTTTCCTTTCAGGTGAGCGAGCCTCATGTAACTTTACACCAAAACAGTCTTAAACCAGAACCTAAGCTGTCAAAACCTCTCACTATTCCCTACTACTTGAGTACCCCCTCTGTTGGTTTGTAGACCTTCTTATAGCCCTCTCAACAAGTAACCTGGGTAAATTCAAGTAACATAACTTCCCATCACACCAATGAAAGCCTACTATCTGTTTAATTTTCTCTTCCGGTTACAGTCTAATTGTGAAACATGTATAAATGCAAAGATTGAAGATAATGTGAAATATTACCATATTATTTCTCATTGCAAGTTAGAAATTATGGACRCATTGTCCAACCGAAACAAGCAAATTCTCAAACCATTAGTGGTGTAACTATTACATTTATAGAATTTAGAAGTTTTAACAGAAGAATTTTGATTCTTTAATCAAACACATTATTTGAACCCCTTCACCAACACTACTGAACAAATCAACAGTCAATCAATATTCAAAGAAGAAAAATAACTACTGCTTATCAGCCAGATGTTAAGAGTATGTCTTCTCTGGCTATATATATATCTACAGTAAAGTTTACAAAATAAACATTATTTTTCCAGATCATTATGTAAATATTCCTAAAAAATACAASTATACGTTCAGGCTTGTTATTTGTGACTGACATAATCCAGTCACTATCCATTTCCTGAAAAGTAACAGGAAAATGAGATTCTCTCATTGATACTCAAAAACATCAAAAGATTCTTCTTTCCCTCTAAGGACATGCAAGTATCTGTGAAAAATACTTGGTAACATCCCTTGGAAAATACATCTCTCTACACAGCCAAAAGGAGAAACAGGTCTGCAAACTATTGTCAGATAGTAATTTACATTTGCCTATGGTCTTATATTAGAGCAAGCAACTGAGAGTAAGAAATATAAACATAATGATACATAAAATTTCTTTGTGTGATGTGTTAAAATGATAGCCATTCAGTCAGCCTCAGACTATCCTAAATAAAATACACAGTAATCTACATATCAAAAAGGAGCTGTTGGTTTTAATGTGCTGGAGTAATCTTTAGAGAAATAGCAGCCAAAAGAAAGGAAACGATTCCACAAGCAGTATTTAATTAGAAATGTTATGACTCTACATTATCCTCTGTGCCAAAGAGAGAAATGAAGACTGGTTCACAGTCCAACATTTGAAGAAGAAAATGTACATTCAGTTACAGTTAGTGTTTTATACAATACAGTGGAACTACCATAGTAACCAGTTATCTTCTCTGAAAGT
This sequence comes from Rhea americana, assembly GCF_003343005.1. Taxonomy (NCBI): domain Eukaryota; kingdom Metazoa; phylum Chordata; class Aves; order Rheiformes; family Rheidae; genus Rhea; species Rhea americana. The sequence goes on along the minus strand of NW_028186365.1, from coordinate 1,031,391 downwards.
AACATGCAAGACAAATATGCATTTGTAGCCTTTCTCAAGGCAAATGTGAGACTGCAGATTAAACTTGCTGGCTTCCCTTCGGGTGCTCAGAACTCTACAAGGAATAAGAGAATTTTACTACATAAAAACTGTAAAATCTGCACATGACAAGTGTGCTCTACCTTTTCAGACTCAAAGCTTGCTGTCTTCAGTTCAGTTCAGTTAGGTAAAAGAGAACAAAAATGATAATCCTACACTTGCATTTTATATAAATCATAAATAATGATTTATAATACTATGATGTATAACAATCATTCATAAATAATGATCAAAAATAAATACAAATGTTATATAAATTGTTACATTTTCCAGTCCATCAGAGAAATAATTCTCTGAACAATCCTGAAGATGAAATTTCACATCAGAAAAAATTTGAAGAAGGACTCCAGAAAGGAGTATATACATTAGTTTTGTATTTCAGTGGCATTATTTATTGTTTCAAAAAATATGAAAACATAGAAATCAGTAACAACTTACAAATCCTGCAACAAGACAGGGATGTTTTGAACAGAAAGAATGTTCTTTATCTTTCCTGAAACAGCAAACATGTGACTATCACATTTTTATTATGAACTATGCCTTTAAGAATAATTTTGTATTCTTATTTCATTCACAACATCTTTTTAAGTTTTTATTCTCATATATTAAGAAGAGAATATTGAGTTTATAACTTATGGTTTTAATAAGAAAAGAAACTTTTTTGAAGTCACAATTGAATTTGCCTCTCTTTGAATCTGCAAAATTCTATTATTTGCATATTTATTTATATTTAACTATGCCCAGGACTGCAAACATTCCCTGATGAAAATTAAAAAAAAAAAAAAAAAACAGAATGAATATAATTCTTTTCATTTCTATTTTATGCCTGCATGATCAGATCACTTTTTGTATAGAGGATAAACTTGGACTACATCAATGTTAYCTAGAAACAGTAAATCAAAAAATGCCATCTTCTTTTTATGCTCAAACCTCCTTCTTCTGTCACAAATGAGCATCTTAACTTCAGCTCTTCAGTCCAGGAATGTATAAACTTTACGCATTTAACATCACATACAACATACATATCCTATTAAATTTTCATTTCTTTTTCAATTGTTTGATATCTCAATATATTGCTAACCATTTCCATTCTCATTTTCATATATTCCTCAAAAGGTGACTTACMATCTCGCTTCCCATGACCACATTATCTCCCTGTGAAATCTTGGCTTTATAGCATCAATGGCCAAACTCGTATTTCACTGCAGTGAAGCCAGGATTTCACTCTTTTAAATGTGCTTTCTGGTGAGCTTACTGTTCCAAAATAGTGATGATTTAAGGTGCAGTTTCAAAATCTGTTTAAGCTAAACTAAATGTGCACTGCTACTGAAAGAATCAGRTCCACCTCTCTTCCACTACAGCTGGTCAACATTTCCGTGGCCCACAATTAGGTGGGTCACAGAGTATATGCCTGAAAATTAATCCTTCTCCTCCACCCAGGTTGATTAATGGCCAAGCCTAGCTGACTRCTTGAACGTTTCACAGAATGGTTGAGGTTGGAAGGGACCTCTGGAGATCACTTAGTTCAACCCCCTTGCTCAAGCAGGGTCACAAAGAGCACATTGCCCAGGATCACGTTCAGGTAGCTTTKGAATATTTCCAAGGATGGAAACTCCGCAACYTCTCTGGGCAAAATGTTCCAGTACTCCCCCACCCTACAGTAAGGAAGTTTTTCCTCACATTCACATGGAACTTCCTGTGTTTCTGTTTGTGTYCCTTGCCTCTTCTCTTCTCACTGGACACCACTGAAAAGAGTGGCTCCATCTTCTTTACACCCTCCCTTCAGATACTTACACACATTGATAAGACTCTCCAGGCTAAACAGGTCCAGCTCTTGCAACCTTTCCTCGTAGGAGAGATGCTCCAGTCCCTTAATCATCTYAGTTGCTCTACACTGGACTCTCTTCAGTAGCTCCATGTCTCTCTTGTACTGGGGAGCCCAGAACTACACASACTACTCCAGATACGGTGTCACCAGGGCTGAGTAGTGGGAGAGGATTACCTCTCTCAAGCTGTTGGCAATGCTCTTCCTAATGCACTCCAGTTACCATTGGCTTTCTTGGCTACAAGGGCACATTGCTGGCTCGTGGTCAACTTGTTGTCCTCCAGGACTCCCAGGTCCTTCTCTGCAGAGCTGCTTCTCAGCAGGTCAGCCCCTAACCTGTAGTGCTGCATGAGATTAGTCCTCCACAGGTGCAGAACCCTGCACTTCCCTTTATTGAATTCCATGAGATTCCTCTCTGTTCATTTCTCTAGCCCGTCAAGGTCCCTCTGAATGGCASCATAGCCTTCTGGTGTATCATATACTGGTCCCAGTTTGGTATCACTAGTATACTTGCTGAGGATTAACTCTGTCCCATCATGATAGGACAGTATTGGACCCARTATTAACCCCTGGGGTATACCACTAGCCATACGCCTCTAACTAGACTTTGCACCACTGATCAGAACCCGTTTGAATCAGAGTGCTGGCACAAGGGAAGTGGTAAAACTTTCCCTTTCCTCAAAAGTCCAGATTTAGATCTGTCTAAACTGCTCAGGATATTTCATTCATTGAGAGGAAAGATTTCTTCCACGTAACCAGGAAACCAGCAGGCTAAATGYCATAGCTTCACCCTTACAAAGCAACCTTACAATTCTACTTATCTTGTTTCGTTCACATTAGAAAGACACAAAAAATCCTTATAACATGTAATATATGTTACATATCCCCTCACCTATATGTTTTACAAGAAAGCCTAAACCAAGGATCCTTCCTCATATCAACTGAGTACCCATGTTTGGAGGCCAGTCCTGCTAACTCCTAGGCTGTCAGTAAATGAGATGCACCTCAAAGATGAATCACTCTCTAGAACTGCTCATCATTTTCCACTAAATGAAGGACTGCAGCAAACTCCAAACTCCAGCAAATCTGTAGCTTAGGTGTGATGACCATGACTATAAGGATCCATGATACAAACTAGTGTGTTTGACAAGTGGTTCTCCAACTCTAAAGTCTGAGGTATTTAAAATGTATATATCAGTTTTTAAAAATTTTTCTTAATACACACAAAATCGTGCAAGAGAGAATAAAACAAGCTATTTAAATGTACAGATTCACTCTCCAATATCCTTTTTGAAGTGTCTTGTTCAGATAAGACTGCGAGAGCTGGGCCTYTTCAGCCTGGGGAAGAGAAGGCTGAGGGGGGATCTTATCAATGTGTATAATTACCTGAAGGGAGGGTATCAGGGGGACRGRSACAAACTCTTTTCAGTTGTCCCACGTGACAGGACAAGAGGCAATGGGCAGAAATTGAAGCACAGGAAGTTCCGCCTGAMSGTGAGGGAGAATTTCTTCCCTGTGAGAGTGACGGAGCACTGGACCAGGTTGCCCAGAGAGGCTGTGGAGTCTCCTTCTCTGGAGATCTTCAAGGCCTGCCTGGATGCAACCCTGTCTAACATGCTCTAGGTGACCCTGCTTAAGCAGGGAGGTTGGACTAGATGATCTCCAGAGGTCCCTTCCAACCTTACYGATTCTATGATTCTATGACATAGACTGCTTTAAATAGGTAATCAGAATAGTGGATTTTCAAATACAGTTTAATTTTCTTTTTCAATTCAGTATTTGATGATGTGAAACAGTTAGATTAAAACAGGATCATATAGGGTTAATGAACTTAGACTAGAGGATACTATCAGAAAAGATCTTCATAGAAAAGAAACAATGTATCTTGGTCAGAGCGAAACTTTTTGGTGGAATGCACACTGGAAATCCTGTAGGATAGAATTTTTGGATATAATTAGTAGACATGATAAATTAATATTAGAAGTAATTTTAACATCTTTTGCTTTGGATTTAGTTTGTGCAAAAAAATACTGTATTTATTATCTTGAGACCACAGCAGCAGCAGGCAAGTAGAGAGATCACATATAGAATTCGCCAAGACTTTCACAGCTCCAAGGCAAATATTTAAAAGATAAAGTTGCTTCAAAGACAGATACTAAGTTTAAACTCCACTCTTTCTGACCACAGCAAAAAATGATTAGTATAATAAGGAAGGGACTGAGAATACAGTATTAAATACAACAGTTTCCAATATTAATTCATACCCTCTATAACTCTACAGACTTCAAACGAGTTAAGATCAAAGATGACTTGGATCCTTATAATTAAATCTAGTATTTTTCCTTCTTGCCTCGACCTTGTCCATAGGCACACTTTCCTTTTACAGATCTGGTATTTGGACATATTCTCATTGTACTTGCCCATTCATCTCCCTCTCACTCCTCACTAGTTTTGCAAAGTATTCAGTAGCTTTCTATGACACTGGACAGCCATCCTTCAGTTGAAATGCTCCTTTAGGATTTTTTTTATTTTCCAACATTATTATGGATTGGTATTTTCCTTTTCTTAACTTATTCTCACTTCTGCCTTCTTTAGAACTTCTCTTCTACATCCTCATTATATTCATATCACTGCTTTTCCCATCCATGGGCTCCTGTTCTCTCTCTCTTGCAGTATAGATAAGCCTTGCCACATTTTGCTTCTTTCTCATCTTTGCTCCATTAATAGCCAAAATGTCCAAGCAATAATAATACTTATTGCTTATACATTCAGATACAAAGAGCTGCACCTTCATGAATGCAGGATCATTACAGAATATGCAAGAAGAGAAGGTAGTGGTGCTACTATTCATGTGTGTAGGTGCACTAGAGTTACTACAGTGACATGTCTAAGCTTGCAAACTCAGGTACTGTGAGCCATGCAACCACTGTAACATTGTGAATCACAGGAGTGGTTAATTCTGGTTAACACAGGAATGTGTTAATTTCGATTTGGTCAAAAATGCTGCATATATACTACAAAGCTGACACTGCAGCAGCACCTGATTTAGACTGAAGCTATCCTGGTGCTTTTTGCTTGCATGGTAATCATAGTATTTACTGCAGTGTAGTTAACTTTAGCCAGTGAAATTTTGTCATGTAATTTGTTAAGAAGTCAGAGCACTTAAAAGAGAGAAACAGTCCCTTTGGGGGATAATTCAAATTGTAGATGTGCCGATCTATTGTTTAGAGGTGCTTTTATTTCTTTATTCTTTCAATATTTCTTTCTTCTAATTTTAACAAAGTTTTCCCAAATTACAAAATCGGAGTGAATGCTCTGTATCAGAAGAGTTACCTTTCTGAAACAGCATTTGTCTCCTTTTCACTTTGTTATAAATTAAATTTTTATTTTATTATTTCTTCTGCATGTTTATTCTTTCTCCCTCTTTTTTTTTCTTTCATTAATTATCACCATTAGAAAATATTTCTTCCACTTCAGTTTAATTTTAGAAAACAGAACACTCTCAGAATCTCTTCAAGTTCAAGAACCATTAGAAAGAACACTGATTAGGTAACAGCCTTTTAATATATGTTGAATGAACTGTCTTTAAGTAACAAGTAATAATAATCTGAATTTTGTCATATCACTTACTACTGATATATTTTAAACAATTTAAAATTGCTCTTATTTTGTAATTTTTAAATTTAATGTTGCACTTGATATCATGTTTAAAACTAAGAACACAGACCTTGCAATAAAAAGTTAAATGAGAATTCTGCCTCATCTCAGAAAGGAACAGAAATAAACAAAAAAATAAATAAATGCAACAAGATATTCAGTAAGCAGCAAACCTAACGACTTCCTCTGGACATGTTTCATCCCAATAATTCCTTCATGCTAATTTGAGCTGTTTCCCTTCATGTCTTTCAAAGTCTAGTAATACTAATGGTTTCTGCCCCTCTTCCTTATCTTCCTCTCCTGTATTAATTCAATAGTATATCCCAAATTATTTGGGTACAAAACAGCAGATGCTTTTGTTGATTCAGAGCCATAATACTGACCAGTCAGCAGCAGTACCCCTCAATTTCTACTGAAGCTTCAGAAGTGGTACTGAGTAGACTGTCCTCTATCCAGATACCAATTTTCAGGAAATTGGAAGAAATTTCATGTATATGAGAATACTATTTGAAACTCATCAAATTTTGTTGAAATTGGTCAACAGATTTAAAAAACTACTAGGATCAGAACTTAAAGAAAAATGGACACGCTGTACAAAATTATGTAAGCTCACAAAAAAACAGTCTTACAAGAAATCGAAGGCTAAAACTTTAGAGGGAGCAAAACAGTATAGAGGGGATATCACTACTGGTTTACATCTTACTAAGGGTTTGCATCTGACTGTGAACAGTTCCACCAGTTAAATTTACGCTGGATAAAACAAGTACTTCCCCTTTTATTAGATTTCAGTCATTTCAATGAAGTTTTATTAGCTTTTGTCCTTGAAATATCAAACGTGTGAGTAAGGTCTCTGGCATATTCTTGCTGATGTTGCTACCAGCCAAAACCATCTTCAGCCCCTCTGACAGACGTTGCTGCCCCCGTAGGCAGAAAAAAAATTTCCTTAATGCACTGGGTTGAAAACTATTGTGGTTCACAAGCTGACTTACCAACAGATCAGACGTCTCTTCCCTGAGGGCTTGCCTATCCATTAAAGGCGCAGTACAGGGCACACGGCTGAGGGTGGCAACAGGTTCAGCCAACAATCTATAGCTACAAGTCTGTCAGAGCCCTAAAAGGAACCAATTTATCCTCACTGTTGATTCTGTATCCCCTTTATAAATGATTCTCTCTCTAAACTGATATGTACAAAACTCTTAAATTCCTTTGTGCATCATTTTCAAGCTTCCTTCCTTTTTACTGTATCCATTCTGAATCTATGGTGACAAATGGGAGACCATTATTGCAAATCAGGATATCTTACAGGATACACATAAGGACAACCAAAAGAGGCTTGCAAGATATCCAATGGGAGATGTAGTGCACATCTTGAGCCAACAGCATGGATGAAAGATACTTGGTTCCCTCTTTGTTCATAGATATTATGGGCCTGTGAACACCTCATCACAACACTTTATGTTAATTTAGAATCCTAAAAATTGTAAAGGAGTTCAAATCTTTCTTTTTCGTATATGCATTTCTTAACAACAAAATTCATCTACTATTGTGTTGTTAATTTTTAGAAAATTCTTCATTAGTTTTGGTCTTAACAAGCTTGAAAAATTTTGTGTAATCTGTGACTGTCCACACTTCACCTATCACCTCCCAATGGAAAATATTAATGTATTAAACAATATAGTCCTAATGGATAAACTCCACTTTTCCATTACTGCATTGTTAAAAATAAAAAATAAAGAAGCATCATGTATTTATTCATTTTTATTTTTTGCCACATGGCAGCTTCTAATCCATGACAGAACTTTACTTCTCACTTTTTGACTACTTAGTTTCCTTAGTATCCTCTTGTGAGAGATTTTGACAAAGGTGTTTTTATGAAAGTCCAAATAAGTCATATCTACTGGCAGTCCTTAGCCAATATTTTGTCAACACTTTTAGAGAATCATAATTATACACACAAAAAGCAAAGGACAGCTGCACTCAAGCCTGGTGAATATAACAGTCCCCTTTTTATAGCTTTCCAGGGAGAAAATAAACTTGACGTCATTATGCACGTCCACCTTCAAAAAAGCCTCAAATTGAGAGAAAAAGTAGGGAATGTTATTCCCCTTGCTAAAATCATCAGTTTATTGATTATCTGAAGAAAAGGGAAAGCAATGGTTAAGTGTTTAGGATTTGAGCCCCATATTAATGTTAGAACCAAACTTATAGCTCACATGACAACCACTTATTTCTTATCTAAAGCTGTAAGACTGTGAAATGTTTACATAGAAAGTGTATTGATGTCTTTCTTTTAAATCAAAATTGGTTCTCATAACTGACTAAAAATTAATCAAATTGCATAAGCTAGTGCACAGAAAATTTTTAATAAAAATTTTTCAAGTGAGTCACGTAACATAAAATGGAACAATTAGAAAATCTGTTTCAATCGAAAATAAGTATTTGCCTTCAAAAAATAAATATTTTATCTTTTGATCACACAAGATGTGGGTTAATAAATGAATGTTAGGCCCTAGAATTCTTCATGCAAAAGTATTTGTAGAAAGATATATTCATTGGGAATTAATAGTATTACAACATTACAATCAGCTGACAAACAAATCCATAAATTTTCCACATCTCAATACTGATGCTAGTAACGTACAAGACAATACTTATATTTTCATAACTCTAGACAATTGAACAATACCCTTGTACTTCACTGCTTTTATTCATGTTTAAACATCAAACTGCCCCTTATTACTCCAACAYAGTATGTCTTTCCAACACTTTGAGTTGAGCAGAAATCCTGTTACCAACAAAAACTTGTTATTTTCATAAAAAGTATCAATTTGGTCAGAATTTTAAATAGCTGAAGCTGGAGGCACTGAAACTGGAGATACTGAACCATATTTTTCATTTCCATACATTCAGTTTTTCATTCARATAGTTCATTTTTCTAGCCTTTACTCACTAACTATTTTTAAACCTCATTCTATGATAAACACTGTATATAAACACTGTATAGAAATTATACCAAATTCATCCCCAGGAAAAGGATACCATAATCAGTGTAGCTAAACAAGGGATGAATTCGAACAAATTTTGAGGTTAAAGGATGAATCAAAGTTGACCTTTCTAGTGACCACTCTTCATTTTCCATCTCCTTTGTCCCAACCAACTTATTTCAATTATTATGATACAATAAACCATGCTTATGTACTACATAGCACTATATRTTATAATTAAGCATCTGTTACTTCATTTACAATGTCAAGTCTTTGGTTTGCAAACCATTTTCCAGCACTAGCTAAATTTCACAATTGAGAAGTCTAGCATTAACTACATGCCCAACTGATTAAAAATGTTGTAAAATTAAATTAAGAAGTACAAATATTTCACAGCAACAAAATGCCATTCTTGCAAARCATCGTTACCCGTAAGTATCAGCTGTATCTTCTTTTCCCTACCAATTTTTTTTCCCTGTTTTAGCTTCCGTAACTATGCTTCCCCTAGATTTACAAAATTTGGAATAAATTTCATCTGTAAGTGGGCAGAAGTAGTCTTTATGAGCAACAGTTGCTGATATGATATGATTCTGCCATGTTTTCACAAGTGTTTCTCTCGGAGTCCGCTTGCCTCTACATGAACAACGATGACACAAGCCAGATATTCACAATTTGAATTATTAGATGAGTCATGCAACAGGCTTGCAGGCTCATGGACCTTGGAAAACTTGACAAAGAGGAACAAATTTGGTTAAAAAGGACAAATCTGAGCAGTTTCAAAGATAGCTACTACATTACAGGCTATTTGGAGCTTTCTGATGTCATYTTTTTTTCCTGCACATTACAGTGCTTCTTTATTGCATAGAAAGATAASCTGTTTGCTTCCTTTTATGAAAATATTATTTCTTAATATCAAGGAGAAAAAATAGATCTGTTTCTCATTTATTTGGCATGTTTCTTTTAAATGATGTATAACATCTACAATCATGGGTTTAAAAGTTATAAACATTGTAACAAATAAAAATGATATTCTAAAATTACTAGAACAGAACTACAGAACGCTACAGYAGTTAAAAAATTCTCAGTAGTTTTTGCAATCACATGCAGTCTGCAGTATGAATTTGCTATAATAAGCACCTATTAAAGTTTCTATCCTCTGAAAGAAAATACTCCACAGAGTTTTCTTCTGTTTTCTTGTAAACATGGTAATTTTGTTTCTGCAACGTTAAGCACTTTGTTTGCCTTTTGAATCGATTAAATCTAATCTACATTTAGATTAATCAAACCATAAAGAAAAACATTAGCGCCCTCTAGTGGACACAGCTCCCTTTGGACAATATAGTATTATTTTGTTTGAGTCTTTGGGGATTATTCCGTAAATTGTTGCAAAGTCATCCTTTTGTAAATGGACACAATAGTAAGATATCTTGTAGAAACATCCATGTAATAAGAAAYAGTCACTTTGCTTTAGTAAGGTTATTTGCAGGGTCAAAGCCTAAGTTGTATGCACAGTAAATGGTTTTATGTGGCTTTTAATACTGTAGGTCCTTATAAAATGTAAAGTTAACAGATAAAAATATCACCTGAACATAACTCTCACTGATATCACTGGGAATCTCAAAGTAAGCAGCATCACAATATCCAAATGATGACACCTTCAGAGTATAAAAAGTTTGGTGCAGGATAAGGATATCATTGTAGTAGTATTAATGAGATACAGAATGAATTGCAAAAGTGCATAAGCACCTGAAACCAATATGCTAAAAGCAGTTATTCCTACTTAGGAATACATTACTTCATTCTGTAATTGTATTCTCCTGTGGACAGAAAGATGTCTGAAGTCACATCCCAAGGCTGAGGCAGTAAGCCAAGCTGTTCTACGTATTATTTCTAGCATATTATAGGAAACTCACTTCTGGAACTACAAGGAAACTGGGCCAGAGTGTCACAGGAGTAAATGTCATTAGCCTGAGACAGCACCAAAGAGTACAACAGAAGATTTAGTCTTTATCAGCCATCTTCAGCAAAAACCATGTCTTTCTGAGCCATAGAATTTTGTATGCTTGTGCACACACTTGTGCTAGAGGTGATGCTGAAGTTATTTCATAGAATCATAGAATCAGTAAGGTTGGAAGGGACYTCTGGAGATCATCTAGTTCAACCTCCCTGCTYAAGCAGRGTCACCTAGAGCATGTTAGACAGGGTTGCATCCAGGCAGGCCTTGGATATCTCCAGAGAAGGAGACTTCACAGCCTCTCTGGGTAACCTGGTCCAGTGCTCTGWCACTCTCACAGGGAAGAAATTCCCCCTCACMKTCAGGYGGAACTTCCTGTGCTTCAATTTCTGCCCATTGCCTCCTGTTCTGTCACACGGGACAACTGAATAGAGTCTGGCCCTGTCCCCCTGACACCCTCCCTTCAGGTAATTATACACATTGATAAGATCMCCCCTCAGCCTTCTCTTCCCCAGGCTGAAGAGGCCCAGCTCTCGCAGTTGTTCCTCAGAGGGCAGGTGCTCCAGCCCTCTGATCATCTTTGTAGCCCTACACTGGGCTCTCTCCAGTAGCTTCATGTCTCTCTYGCACTGGGCAGCCCAGAACTGGACACAGTACTCGAGATGAGGCCTCMYSAGGGCTGAGTAGAGGGGCAGGATCACCTCCCTCCACCTGTTGGCAACACCGTTCCTAATACACCCCAGGAGATCATTGGCCTTCCTGGCCACAAGGGCTCATTCCTGGCTCATGGTCAACTTGCTGTCCATCAGCACTCCCAGGTCCTTTTCCACAGAGCTACCTTGCAGCAGGTCAGCTCCCAGCCTGTAGTGTGCATGGGGTTATTTTTCCCTAGGTGCAGGACTCTGCACTTGCCCTTGCTGAACCTCAGGAGGTTCCTCTCTGCCCAGCTCTCCAGCCTGGCCAGGTCTCTCTGAATGGCAGCACAGCCCTCAGGTCTGTCAGCCACTCCTCCCAGCTTGGTATCAGCAAACTTGCTGAGGAGGCACTCTGTCCCCTCTTCCAGGTCATAAACTTTCATAACTATTTCATAACTTTATATCCAAGACAAACCCTTAAACAAGCTCTCATTGAAGTCACTGCACTGTTTAAAATTAATGGGAAGTATCTTTGTAAGGGATTAGTACAAAACCAAAAACATATTTTAATATTTGGTCTATGGAATCTAGAAAAAGATCTCATTATTCTTCCTGTTGATGTAGCTTGTTCATCAAAGTTTTAACAGAAAATATTATCTGTTCATCAGAAGTTTTTCTTGTTCTTGGGTTATCTTATTTCTTAAACAATATTATTCTGACCAAATTTCAGACATTTCAGTCTATACTCACAGGAGGGTAACAACTGTAACAGCCTGTAATTACTTGTCTAGAATTTTTTATAGTAACTTTTATCTGTATAGTTTTAGTGTTCAGCACATCAACTTCTAAAATGCAGCATTAAAAAAGTATTTTTTTTCTGCTTACTTGACCTTGATACTATTTCTTCATCTTTTTTTTCTTTTCCTTCTTTTCTTCACTTGTTTTGCTTTCTCTTTTTAGCAAAAATCAACATTTTAGTTCTGAACCAGCTTGCAGCTGCTTTTTGCCTCACATTACAGAGATAATCATGAGGTGTGACAGCATTTTAGCAGTAGTAGAGGGAGGCTAAAAGAGCTAAAAYAATACTTATCAGCAAATATATCTCCATTCTGGATTACTAAACTTGTAATCAGCTACCATTTAGATAAAAATGTAACTTGCACCTGTAGCACTGACATCAGATTTGAGAATTGCACAGGATATTAAATAATATTGATTATTGAAGGAATGAGGGAATAAAACAATCATTCTATTTATTAGAATGTATTTGCAGACAGATATTCTTCTTTTATTACAGTTTATCCATACCATCTAATATTTTAATGTTAGATTTTACCCCTGTGTGTGTGTTGCAATCACACAGAAAGTTTCCTCTTTTGTTACCTATTTCAYTTTTTCATCCTTTTAAACTCCAGTTCTAATACCTTTGTCTTAGTCTATCTACTCTGTTTGGCAAAACATTTATTTGCACTACTGTCTCCAAAGCAGATTCCTCCTATCAGATGCAGACCAACATTTACTTTCTAATGGCTTCATTTTCAGTGTTTTTTAAAAGTGGAGTACAGTAAAATTACTTGTCAAGGGACCACAGTCCTCCCAGTGCTACCAATTCATAAAATCATTCAGGCTAGAAGGGACCTCAGGATGTCTCTCAAAATAAGGTCAACACTGAATTCAAACCAGGTTGCTCAGGACTTTGTCCAGTTGAGATTTGAAAATCTCCAGGTTTTTCACTCTACAACCTCACTGGGCAATTAGTTCCAGCAGTTAATTACCCTTATTGTGATTTTTTTGCTTTATATGTAGCCAGAACCTTGCCTTTTTAATTTATGCTCACTAACTCTCATTCTCCCACTATGCAGCTCAATAAAGAGCTTGGCTCAATYTTCTCAGAAACCTTCTCTCAGGTTATAGGTACTGGAAGGTGCTATTATGTCTCTCCAAAACCTTCTCTTCTCCAGGCTAAATAAACTCAGTTCCATCACACTCACTGCACAGGTAGGATCCCTACTGTATGAATGCTGGACCATCTTGAAGGGGTTGTCTTCCACTCCTAGCTCTTAAATCTCTTCTAAAATAAATTCCACAGTATCTTTGCTACTACAAGCTAGACCCTCTGCAATACACCATAGAAATAACTTTTTAGAAGAGCTGCAGAAAACATCAGCTGTAAGAAAGTGAATTCACAATTCACAAAGTGAATTTCTCCATGAAAAAGGTAGCATCTCTGATCCTATACTACCATCTTATCTCAAAACTGCCACATCACATCAGAGGAGACGAATCTGCTACAATAGGTGGAACTTCAAGAAAGCTGAACTTATTTCACCCACCTTCAAGGGTCTTCCCATATTTCATTCTTCTATAGCCTACAGCAATAAGTATAGTGAGATCTTATTTTTCGATTCGTTAACTGCACTATCATTTCTTTTCTAGATCATGGATACTTTCTCTGATTTCACTATTTTAGCCTTAGTAGATAGTATTGTGCTCATACAAGGTATCAAATGTTTTAAATACTAGTTCATTGTGGATTTTATTAGGAATAGTTGTTACTCTGAAATATCCAGGCTTCTGCAGACAATTTTTAAGAATACTTCAATGCTATTCCCCTGTGTTGTTCTAGTGCCTGTCAGCTTCAACTTCATTGTGCTAGGAATCATACTATGAGAATGGCAGAGAAATGAGTTTTATAGTACTAGCAGAGATTTTATGATCCAATTGCTTCCTCTCAATAAAATTACCCACATAATTCTCACCCTCCTTCTCATACTTGTAAATCAATATTGCAAATCTGTGTATCTAAAACCAAATAATTAATTCCATTTTAACACCTGAAGTTATCAGTCTTCTCGGGTTAATAACATCAGCAGTGCCCAGTGTGACATGTAAATTTCAACCTGATTTTCACAGTAAAAATACTAAAATATCTAAAACTTGTAAGATTTCTTATTTTTCCAAGTCTCTTCTAACAGCACAGTAGCTTATTATTGTTCAATTTTTCGTCACTTTGAAATCTTAAAGTAATCTTATTCAGTAATTTAGCATGGGGACATTTGCTTCAGCATTGTCAAATATAGAGGAGAGTAAGTCTTTTTTCATTGCTAAGTTTTCCCTGCGATTCATGCATTCCTTATGCTTCCCGTGATTTTGAAGCAATCATACATTCATGTAGATATGTGCATATATGCTTGCTCATCTAAGTTACCGGATGGAGTCCTCCTTTCTTGGAGCTACCAACACCAAGTGGGCACAACTCTATAAACTTCAACAAAGTTCTGTTTAATATGCTAGCAGTGAATTTAGTCCATTCTTTGCAATCAGTAAAACAGATAGTATCAAGAGCAAGAGAAATGAGGAAAATATAGAGCATCTGACTGCAAAGATATGGAGCATCATGAAACTACAAGAAATACAGATTGCCATACATTTTATCAATGTCTCTTTAGCATCACCTCCTCCCAAAAGAAAGATCTGTTCTTTAAAACTATGAGTTCTCTCAAGACCATCAAAATCAGTATTTGCCAGGATATATGTCTGTACATAGAGAACAGAAGCATACTTAAAGAACAAAAGTTTTTTTGTTTTTGTTTTTTTAACTTTAAATCAAAACACTAACTGTATAACACAACTAAAACTCCACATCTAAAAATTTCAAAGCATTTTGTACAGATAGCATTATCACTGCCTTTCAGAACAGAATGRCAGAAGCCAAATATGGCCAAAATGAAGTCATGGAGCAAGAATCAGTTTCATAAATTCTCACTTTTATACTCTTTGCATTAAAGATCCCTATTTTCCTCACAAAGATACACCATAAACTTATTTTCAGTTTCTGCTGATCATTTGGTAGAATTTACTGATCATAATGTATGTCTAGCATGCTTTTGAAAGTAGAACATTCCCTGA
This sequence comes from Rhea americana, assembly GCF_003343005.1. Lineage (NCBI taxonomy): Eukaryota > Metazoa > Chordata > Aves > Rheiformes > Rheidae > Rhea > Rhea americana. The sequence goes on along the minus strand of NW_028186365.1, from coordinate 1,016,349 downwards.
GCCACTACATATCTGGATTTAGTCTGTGGTTTGCAAGATGGCCACTARATCTTCTCGTTCTGTAACTTTTTGACTTAATTAAATATTCACCAGTTTACCCACATATTTTAAGACTGATCTAAATTTGTATGAGAAAATTTGTACCTTCTCCCTGCAATCAATCCTGCTCTTATAGCTGCTTTGCTGGAGTCAAGGATTGCTTAGTYTCCTGAAGGACATGGAATTAGCCTCCAGTAAAATCTTCAGCAGCCCTTAGAATCCACAATCCTCAGATCAACAGAGTAGTAATTAGTTGAAATAATCTCTTTATTGCATTCAACATTAGTATCATTAAAAGACAGAAGTATTACACTCATTGCTTTATAATCACATTATCCATTTTGCACAGTCTCCATGCTTATCTACTAAACTATTTAATTAAAAAAGTGATAGTCATATTGGTCAAACCAGTTCAAGGCACTAATTACACCTAAAGATTCAAAAGTAGCTTGACAGCATGTATATATTTACCTAAAATTACTAGTTATTAATCATTTCATTTCACTGAATGGATACTGTAACTCAATGCTTTTATAACATGTTAAATGCTTCCCCAATGGAAATACTTGGTGGAATCTTTCATATTTTGATCTTATCATCTCAGGAAAAAAGGAATAAAAAGTATGTTCACTAGTGTCTTCCTTAATTAATTATGCAAACTTGTGGTAGAAAATAAAATTCTCTAAAAATCACATAAGTGGTGGTCAGAAAAAGATGTAATTTTATGTAATGTTAGAGCACATAAACGGTGGCAGAGCTAACATACTGAAATTATCTACAGAATGCCCAATATGCAGGAATCTACCATGGAAGTATGCTAATTTTAATTAGGAAAATCAATGCTAACATTATTTCAGGTATTTCGYGGAATGTATTCATGTAGAGCCTTTTGTATCTTTGCTCACATATACTAGTTGTATGTTAACCACTGAATTTGCCACACGAGACATCTGTTGCCTTATGGGCACTGGTTCTTTTTATGAGGAAAGAAGGTCAATTTAGACCCTCATTGATTTTCTCTCTCCATTTTCCTCTTTTCCCTTTAGCACAACATTAAGCACAATCAACCTATCTACCCATTTTATGCTTATCAAACCAGAAATAACTAACTAGGTGAATGGCAGTGTTGCAGCAAATGGCTAATTCACTTTCTAATTTCTTCTAAACCCTACAAATAGCCTCTTAACCAAATTATAAAATTTATAACCTTATCAACAGTTATTGTGAGCCTAAAAATTTATTTAAATATCAAATACTTGAAGTAATTTATCTGCCAGAGAAAAATTCAAGAGTAGGATTCTGCTATTTTAAGTCATTAAGTATTAAATTCTGTTCTTTGAATAACCAGTTAGAGTTTTGTTTAAACTCAGATCAACAGAAGATTCCCACTGATATTGCTGTCTTTTAGCATACAATTGCAAGATGAAGCAAAATCAGGGTACTCAACGAATGACATTAAACAGATCTGCAGGTTTCTATTGCTTCAATGACTTCATATATTGACAGAAAGAGAAAAGTACTGAAATGGTATTTGCTAAATTTTACACAGGTATTTAGTGACAGGTATAATCCTGAAAACATTGCTTTAAAATTGTTAGATTTCAAGTTTGCAAATTCCCTCCAGACAACAGTCCTGCAGATAAAGGAATCTAGTTATAAATGCTGTTGACTATATCACTAATTACATCACAGTTAAGACCTCAGTGAAATACCAATATACAGTCAAAAACTACCTTTTCAGGTTGTTTCTCACCTAAGCTGTTTTGCAAAATTAATTATTCTAACTGATTTACCTATCCTGGCATTTTTTGCAGATTACAATTTACTACCGATCACCATTTATTTTATTAATTGCTTGAGGCACAGCATATCAATTCATATATTTCACTAAAAGCAACAAAGCTAAAGATTTAAGAACACTTCAGGACTACGGGCATAGCAAGCTAATCACTGTAATCTGAACAAGATATAAATTATTCATAATTAGTAATTTTTAAAATAAAAATTCCTCTTCATAATCTTGGTTGTTTCTTTGCCACTGTCTTTCCCATGCCCCTTCCACTAGGCTTCAATATTTATAATCCATTTTCAAGACCAGATTCTGTTTATGGATTACTAAAGGTAAACTCCACTTAATCAATCATATAGACCCTCACTGACATCAATGGGGATTCAGCTTAGGGTGTGTCTATATGGGTCACATTATCATTTTTCTACAGCAGTGGACTGTGTAAAAAGACTAAAGAAACAACTGAACTTACATTTTAAAGGGGGAAGAGTGAGAGACAGGAAAAGATACTAAAAATATAACTGCCTGAAGGAAAATATGTTTAAGTCTATAGAAGTCCAACAGACATCTGAATTGTAACCATAATGCTCTTTATTGAGCTCTTACAATCTTCACCACTCTTCAATAGCATAAGAATCCCAACTGGATACTTTCACTTCAAAAGACAAATTGCAACCTCTCTGACAACTACAGTCACTTCCCAGTACTACACAAAGGCCTATGTGCACAACAAAGGCTAGTTAAGAAGCAAGGAACGCAAGATATGGACCAAGGGTGAAAGACCTTCTGGAGKTCACAATGATGGACCAAAAGACCACTGGGACTTCCTAGTGATTCTAGAACTGGAATTAGTTCTAGGTGAAAGGCAGCATAAGAAAGCTGAGAATGATTGCAACAGACCTAACTGTACACTGATCAACATCTCTGGAGTTGCCGGAAAGGGTGGTTTTGCTTTCAACTGTTAATAGTCTATCCAAACCCCAGGTCTTTCAAGAGTCTCAAAGTGCCTGATAATCTGGATGATAAGAAATTGCAGATGAATATTGAAGAACAGACCTTTTAAAAACTATGAGAACAATAAACTCCATTTATTGATGTTTTCCCTAGCATCAAATAATTCTATTCAACTTGGCATGAATAATTATATCTTCCAAACCAGACCAGAGAAAAAGTTCATTAGTTGCCATTAAACATCAGATACTCAGTAGTTAGACAGTCAAATACATTTCACAAAGATAAATCTTCAGATATCTCATTCATGCTAGCCATATTACCTCATTATTCACAGAGCAGTAATATTATGATTGTTTCTACGCTAAGCCTGATTCACATAATGTAGTCCTTCTACTCCACTAACATCCAKAAGTAGCACAAAGCTCTAAAAGCCATATTATGTAACATTTTCCACACTTTGGGGTGTAATAGAAAGGAAAAAGAGCAATCACAGAGTTTATCTCCAATAAAAGATATTTAAATCAATACCTTGCAAAGTCTGAGTGCCTTTCTTAATGGGCTTAATAATGATCACTTGCACTTGTGCATTACACCAGCCACTGAGGGTTTTGCAAAGGATAGTATAGCCACCTTCTGCATTTACAGGAAGCCTGTTGTGCCCCCATAACATCAGCTTCTGTGCATACACTACACAGTAGATGCTCAAAGGTAATGCCACCTATTTCTCAGTAGCTCCCCAAAAAGAAGAGTCAGAAAAAGGAGGCCATGCTGAGCAATTCACACAGCCCACTTCCAGACAAACATTTTCTTTAAACCTCAACAGAACAGGTCATGGGCCACAAAATTGTTCTGTTGGTTGTAGTACAACTTATATGTCATCATTCCCAAGGTCTTTTGGTCTTTCTTCTGTTATATGATGTATTCCWGTCACATAATGGGGAAGTTTTCACCCATGTGGAGATATGATAAAGAGGAGTAACTCAAGGCTAATATTGGAATGGTTCAGGTCTCAACTGTTTCCTGCCTATTGCCAAAGTCCTCTAGGAAGCAGGAAGATCAAGAATGTATATTGAACCAGATAAATTGTAATGAAAGGGCAGCAGATTGGGTGCCCTTTCATTAAGGTGCTGAAAGACTTACTAGCAAAGTAATATAAACTGTATAAAGGATAGACTACCACACACTGAGTTATTGTCTTATACTACAGGTGTGGACWACCAACATTAAATTCTCTCTTTATTTTCCCTTGCTATAAAAGATAAATATGATTACTGCCAATCTTTCAGGGGTGTTACAATGAATGAGTAATTAACATTTGGGAAGCTCTTGAGGAAAAAAAAAAGATTTTAAAAGATTAGCAATAGAATGTTATGTAAATACTGTCATGTTAACATACCAGTATGTTAGCATACTRGTTCTGTTCTCCCCAGTTAACATACTGGTATGTTAACAGTGCTCTTATACATCTTACTTTATATATGGAGAGTGATAAATGAAATCACAAGGTAGCCCTATATTCTTTTTCATCCTTGCAAATGTATTTCCTTTGAAGTGGATCCTTCCCATTAAAAATATAATAGCTTAATTGACTGCTTTATTAGTAATGTTTCATTCTAGTTAAATCTTCATTGACAATTGTGATCTCACTACCAGGAGGTTATTAAAATAAAATACATCAATAGTCATTTTCATATTTTAATAGCTAAATAAATCAGACAAATTCTGACAAAGATTCTCTTGGATACACACAAAGATATAGAGTTCTTGTACTATGAAAATCTGGATTATTAAAAAGGAATGGATTAAAATCATCTGTTATCAATAGCAGAATTTGTTTTCCCAAAGTTCGAACTTAGGGGCATGATGTTTCATATTTTTTCAAGGAAAGGTTGAATAAGCAACAAATAACGAACCCTAAAGGGAACAAGTCAAGTAGCTACACGCAACAATGCCCTGCAATTCAGTGGTGGCAGAAAACCATGACTGGATAGCAGTTATACTGCATATGTAAAAAGCATCAAGGCAGTTACAGTGCAGTAATAAAAATTAAATCCCAGTATCACAGAGTCACTGATCTGGAAAATATAGCAATTAAAGATATCTGTGTTTGCTGATAGAAATTTAAGTTCTCTATGTTACCTTCAAAAGAAAATAAAATGTTTTTCACTTTACGTCACAGCCTCAAGTTCTGAGAAGTTCTGCAGCAATGTCATTCTTAAAATTTTATTGAATCTAAAACATGTATGGTCAGTAAAATATAAATTGAGAATTAAAATAAAAGTCAGTGTTTCAGAAGCACAGCAATTCTGAAACSAAACTGTATATAGTGAACTTTCTACCAGTGGTATTTACTATAACACAGCTATATCATAATCATCAATCAACAGAAATATAACTACATTGAAACTATGGAATCAGAATAGAGCACAAGGTGGTCTTCTGTTTTTAGATTAAGGTCCAATTTGAAACTCAAATTCTTTATGAACAAATAATTTGTGACAGAACTCCTAAATACAAGAATGTTGAGCTATCCTTCAAGATTACATATTTCATGTGCTTTGATCCTACATTTTTCTATACAGCAAAAACCATAAAAAACAAAAGTTAATGACTGCTTTTCAAGCATCTTACTTTAGAGCTTTTAAACATGACAAAAGAGAGTATATTAATTAACTTTCTTCAACAATTCCCCTCCTGTCTTTATATATATTTTATGTGCACATATATGTGTGTGTGTATATATGTGTGTGTGTGTATGTGTGTGCATATACTTCTTTATACTTTGATATTAAGTAGTTATTCCAGGAAAAGGAGAAAGCAGTGAGCATAGAGCCTTCTAGAGTACAATTTAGCATATAGCCCAGTCTATTAGAAAATTACAATTAAAACCCTTGTAGAGTTTACAAATTTAAATTGTCTAACCTATTTGTAGCTAAGAAGCCTCAAATTAATTATTTGAAATGCCTGAAACATTAATTTTTTCAAGGGAGTGTGATGTAGCTGACTGTTTCTTCACAATATATAGTAATATTCATTATATTCTCTCACGAAACTTATAAATTAAACCCTATTAACTTTTACAGAGTTGCTGAAAACTTGTGCCTCAAAAAGAGGAAGCAGATTCAAACTAATCTGCTTTTCATTGGTTATTATATTTTTTAGATTAATCTATAATAAAAAGTATTACAAAATGCATATAATTTTTGCAGTTACCCAACAGTTCCATTGCATCATCTTCATTGTCAATATCTTCTTCGGTTACAGATGGAGCTGTGCTTTGGGCAGAATCAAAGGAGTCCTGAGAAAGCATGGCAGCCAGCAGTTTCTTATGTTGCTGCTGTTGCTGTTTTAGTCCTTTGGTCTTTGGCTCCATTTTTAAGCTGTGAGGGAGGAAAGAACAACTTTCTCTTACTAGGACTCTCCACAAAATTTGTCAGATTTTTGTCAAATTACTGCTGCCCATGATATCTTCCAGATCTGAAGATTAATACCATCAGACCACAAACAATTAGCTGGTTATCACTCATCCCTGATCATTAGATGACTTATGTCAGTTCATGTTTTCTATTCCTATCTAAAATTTTGATCAAACAACGATGAGAAACATCCTATTACCTTTAAGAGCATTTAATCAGGGCCAAATACATTATATATACAGAACACAAGGATGTCAATTACTAATTGCTATTGTTSCTTAACAACAGTAACTGGGAACTAAGAACTGCTGTGCATGGTTTTAGTATCCTAACCATTCAGGATTAAGCACTGCACAGCACTACGACAATCCTCATTACTGATTATTGACTTGTGTCCTGCACCTAACAGACAATTGGAAATGCACAGAAGGATAGCAGAAAGGTCTAAGGCAAGACTTGCTGCAGCTGGCAATTTTTCTGGTTATTTACACTTCCAAGATAAAGACAACGGGAGAAAAGGTTGGTGCCCCTCAAGAGGTGTCTGAAATGCCTCAGACTGTCTTAAACCACGTTGCAGAAATGTGGATCTGTTGCAAACATCTGAAAACTGTTGCTCAAATTTAACTCCATTTCTTTTTAAGTATGTTGGCCTAATTTTCAGACACACAACACACCAACTCCCACCACTTGTGACTACAGGAATGTATGTTCTTGAGGAGGCAGCAGCGGTTCTTTCCCACTCTCCACTACTAAGTGGAGCAAAAACTGAGGGTCATGGTTACCATGACAGAAAAAGCAGACAACTTATACAAATTTCACATACTATGAATATTGGCTATGCTCTGCCTTATGCTGAAAAGAACTACACTGAAAAAGTAAATATGTAAGCAAAAGAGCAGTGGTTCACAGAAATATGCGATTCTATTTAGTCCTCTATAGAATGCTATGAGTTTTTTTTAAAGTCCCACGACTTCACTTCCATTAAACAAAAAAAACCTTGTATGCTACACTTTGTGAGAACAATACATGGAGGGAGTCTGTGGCTTAAGGCACTGATGATAATTACCGTACCAATGATGTGACACACTTATTCTGCTACTCTACTCTTACTCTGTAGCTTAATTAGGATTAGTTTTGGGAGTCTGCTGGCATATCACATAAATCATGATAACAAGTGACCAATAAACTATCACTTTTTACTAAAAGTGTTTTATAATGTTGATAAATCAGATTTTACAACACGTAATCAGAAATATTTTATATCAATTTTGAATTGCTCCCTCTTTTAGTTGCCAGGTAAAAATTTAACTGAATTATTTGGCTCTACAGCCTATGGAATACTTTAACGAAGTATAGATGAGGTAGCCAAAAACACTTTGTACGTGATAACTTTGCTCCTCTGAGAGTTTCATTTAGTCTTATAGAAGTAATACTTCTCCCATTACTTTTAGATGTACTATGTATATGCTACATTAAATTATTATTACCTATTACTTGTCTTATATTTGGAGTATAGCCAATTCCAAATTCTACTAATAGTATTTTACTTCCTAGTAATGTTSCATCATACCTTGAAAAAACTGTCTGTTATTAGTGAATTGTTACTAACATTCAGATTAACCTTGGTCAATATGGGTCTTTTGAACTTTCATACATAGGTCGCATCAGTTTTGCTATCATTCCTACCATAAGTTCTGCAGTTTTACATGTATTTTGTAAGACTGCAAATATGTTTTTTTATACATAGCTTATAAAACCTTATGTAATGCTAATGAAGCAAAGAATTATCCCAGATGCAAACTGGGTCATCCAAATGTAAATCCATATGCTGCATACAATTTAATAGCTATTCATTTTCTCTGAAAATCAGTATTCCCACTTAATGACACATATTTTTCAAAAGCTCCTCAGCACTTGCTGTGTAACCAGAGATATCAGTTTCCCATGATTCCTTCCTGACATCAACCACCACATGTTCTCCTTACTCCACAAAACCAGGTAATGGGATTTTGTCATGATACTCAACAAGGCGTTGCAAATACTTTTAATGCCATTAATCACAACCTTTCATTACATCACTAGCTGTGAGGTTTCTCACAGCTTGTATCATYCTGTACAAAGAGAAAAATACTCTAATCTGAATCTTTGTTACTCAGCGCTGAATGCCTGAGCACTCTTTCAGAGATCAGATACACTTACTTCTGTTCCTTCCCATTGAGAGAAGGGATACAATATCCACTTCACTGAGTTTCTTTATCGGACTGCTGAATAAGGAAAAATAGAAAACCAGGCCCTCACAATTAAGCTGCAATGCCAGCTACTGACTTTATTACTTTCCCAGTAATAGTACTAAACAGACCCCAGTGTTTGAGTTCTCTTGGTTCCAGTCCAAAATCTGGCTGAGGGATTATTACTACRCACTGCTACTTCTTTGAAATAGTAGCACATGAAATTTATCCCACAATAATCTGATTGAAAGAAGTGTGCAGGGATAATGAATATTCCCAACATGTGAGGAAAATTAATTAATGTGGCCTGTAAGAGAAGAGCAAGTGATAGACTAGTTTCCTTGTTACAGGGAGGTGAATTCAAATGTAAAAGACACATCAGCGACATAGTGAAGGAAAATCTTAGACCTTTTCAAACTGAAATTGGAGGGCTTTTGCACTCTTAGAAGAAGAAAAGGTGTCTATTGTAGTTAGTGTACTAGTTGTAACCAAAGAGAAAGGCCACAATTTTGAGGGAAAACATGAGGTGTTCAGGCAATTAACAGAGGCTATACACAAATTAAAAAAAAAWTTTAACATGAATAATTTTTAAAGACAGGCTCTGTATATTTCATTTTCTGTAAGAAATAGGCATCTTTAAATTGTAGAAAATGCACTCCTTGGAAAAATGATCACCTCTTCTGTGTAGCTGAAGCAAATAAACATACTGCCCCCATTCTCAGCCCAGTTACAATTGACTGCAGTGATTCATCAGAAGGTATTTACTGCAGAGAATACAATTTTCTATTTGAGAAAGAATTACTATTAACATTAAGATGCTAATTTTAAGAACTGAAGATAAATTTAGGAAATCCTGTTAAAAATAACACAGATATTGTTTCCCTAGTCTATCTTTCCTTTAAACTAGAATATCAGATTTATCACTAACGTATCAAGATTAACAAACAGCAACTACTAGCCACTGAAAGACAGAAGAGTTTGATGTATCAAATTAAGTCTATACGTCAAAAAATTAAGCAATAGGTCCCAATCCTATCAACATACACTTAGGTTTTCACAAAGGAATAAAATGGGATTGCAAATGAGCATGAAGTTAATCATAAATAAAACCACTAGAAAACGTATTATTGACTCCCACACATTTTGCATGCTGCCACAGTATAGATGGGAATTTAAGAGCCCTATATTCCATCCTTAGAAAGAGGGCACTGAAGAGAAACCTCTTTTTCACAAATTTGAAGATTTCTAGGCAAAACCAAAATCCCACCTTCCTCCAGGACTGCTGCTATCCTCACTGTCCCACTGTTCATTTTTACTTCTTGGTATCGGTGGTTGCAACATCTCAGCAGCCAGTGGATCTGCATCATTCTCTTCACGACCAACCCACTCTCCAATCACACGAGGTCTGAGAAGTGGGGTGTTAAAACCTGTTGTGTCCTGAAAAGAAATAAAGAAAAACTCTGCACTGCTTGTTTCCAATCATACATGTAAGCAGGAAAAAGAAGAAATATTGAAAATAAAACTATTTATCAAAATAGTACAAAACACTAAAATTTCAGAGGTCTAAGTAATGCCCAGAGACAGTCAAGGACTAATGAAAAGATTCACATTAATAAAATTCTAAGAGATTTGCCTATCCTGATGCTTCAAATCTTTTTCTTGCTTTTCAAAAGCAACTACTGAAATCTAGGCTTTATTTAAATCCATCTCTAAAGACTTTTTTTCTAATAAATGCACAGCTCCTAGAACGAGTCCTGCTTCAGTTATGTTAAGCAACAGATGAGGTCACTTGCATAATGAACAGCACAACCATTATGAATTAATGCAAAATTAATACATAAATCTTCATTTGGCATTTTAAAAGCAGCTCTGCTAGGATTTTACATAATATATYTTTCAATTCCAGAAATGCATTAACTTTCTAATAACATGCATTTCTAAAAATAGTAATCATATTTTTTACCACTTACTAGAAGAAGATAGCTGGAAAAGACTACATAAAGTAAGCAAAATGTATCTGGAATATTCAAAATAATATTGATGATTTACATCATTATGTTAGGAATTTAGATTAAAAATTGTTTCTCTAAGTTGAATGGTAAAGCTGTTCTGAAATAGTATATAGTATGAAGTAGTATGGCTTCAGAGATTTTAGAATTTCTGTCAATTAATGTATTTCTTTAATCACAGAATCACAGAATGGTTAAGGTTGGAAGAGACCTCTGGAGATCATTTAGTTCAACATTACCACCACCACCAACCCTGCTCTAGCAGAGTCACCTAGAGCATGTTAGACAGGGTTGCATCCAGGCAGGCCTTGGATATCTCCAGAGAAGGAGACAACCACCCGGGCAACCTGGAGAGTGCTTGTCACTCTCACAGTAAAGAAGTTCTTCCTCATATTCAGGTGGAACTTTCAGTGTTTATGTTTGTGCCCGTTGCCTCCTGTCCTCTCACTTAGCACTGCTGAGAAAGAGTTCAGCCCCATCCTCTTGACACTCCTCMCCCCCCTCCCCCAGAAGGCATTGTCTTCTCTTCCCCAGGCTAAACAGGCCCAGCTCTCGCAGTCGTTCCTCAGAGGGCAGGTGCTCCAGCCCTCTGATCATCTTTGTAGCCCTACACTGGGCTCTCTCCAGTAGCTTCATGTCTCTCTTGCACTGGGCAGCCCAGAACTGGACACAATACTCAAGATGAGGCCCCCCCAGGGCTGAGTAGAGGGGCAGGATCACCTCCCTCCACCTGTTGGCAACACCGTTCCTAATACACCCCAGGAGATCATTGGCCTTCCTGGCCACAAGGGCTCATTCCTGGCTCATGGTCAACTTGCTGTCCATCAGCACTCCCAGGTCCTTTTCCACAGAGCTACCTTGCAGCAGGTCAGCTCCCAGCCTGTAGTGTGCATGGGGTTATTTTTCCCTAGGTGCAGGACTCTGCACTTGCCCTTGCTGAACCTCAGGAGGTTCCTCTCTGCCCAGCTCTCCAGCCTGGCCAGGTCTCTCTGAATGGCAGCACAGCCCTCAGGTSTGTCAGCCACTCCTCCCAKCTTGGTATCATCAGCAAGCTTGCTGAGGAGGCAYTCTGTCCTTTCATCCAGGTCGTTGATGAAGAAGTCGAACAAGACTGGCCCCAGTACCAAGCCCTGGGGAACTCCACAGGCCTCCAAYTAGACTCTGTGCCACTGAGCACAGCCCTCTGAGCTCTGCCTTTCAGCCAGTTCTCAATCCACCTCACTGTCCACTCATCTAGCCCATACTTCCTTTTATGTAGTTAAAATATACATTTTACTTATCTGCTTGTGCTGGGTCATAGTCAGGTAATGTAAATTAGATGAGAGTGGTCCCTGTTATTTGATAGRTGTAATCCTGACCATCATGGGCCTACAAGCTGAGAAGATTATTCCACAGCACAAAATAGCATTGTTGTAGAAGATGCCTGTATCAGTTACTTTAAGAATTCTTTGGCCCCTTCTAAAGTTTCTTCCTGCTACTCTAGCTGTTTGCTCTCCTCCCTTTCTCCCTAGGATAATTTCTAACAATGGATAAGAACTAGTTGGTGCAAGTTAAACCTGCACCTATTTGCAGTTTCAATCATGCTAAAAGATACTAGTCCCTTAAGATGAAAGTGAAGAACACCTAGAGATTTGCCCTTTTCAGAACCACAGCTTTTCCTTGACACTGTACACTGTGCTAACAGCTTATGAATAAGTAAACCATTAATGCTGTGTCTATCCTTGCTACGTTAACTTCTTTTCTAGACATTGTAGGGACTAGACCATCCTGTATACTAGTGCTTTCAAGCTCTATTTAATTGAAGCGTAAAAAAGTCATGTCTTGCCTCACCATATTCCTGTGCTATGATTTAGAATCTTGTTAGATTAATAGTCTGTTAATCTTGTTAGAATCTTGTTAGATTAATACTTCAATGATCTAATTTATAAAATAGGTACAACTGTGTAAGTCCCATTTGAAATATATTTCTGCACTGTAATATCCCAACTATATTTTACTGCTATGTATCTTACAATGCAGGTATACTACAGCGCAACATATGTTACGATTTACTTTGTGATATATAGACAAACAGGATCTTCCAGTGGCAGTGAATTCTAGAGCAGGCATATCTTCACATATAACTTCCCTTATTCAGTAAGCCTATGGTCAGAGCAATCACTTAGGACATAGGAGCTTCAGTAGTATGGCTCTTCTACACTTCTGTGTGAACTGGAACTTCTGCTTCCCAGGGAAGTGTCCTAAGGGGCTTGGGAAAAAATCTGAAACTCATGACAAATTTCAATTTTTTTCCTCTATAGCTTTTCTAATCATTTCATAAATTTTCAATTCAACAATTTCATAGATTTTCACAGCAAAAATAATATACTAACTCAAATTCTGTATCTCTTTAACAAAATTTTTGACGTTACTGGGGAGCTTTAGGAATTCTATATTCTACCACTGAATAGAAACTATTTGTGAAAGAGTGTGACTGAATTCAGGAATTTGTATTACACTAACTGTGCACTTTAGTCTTAAAATCTGTGAGTCAGAAGTTATGTCTCCCCATTTTCTTTCTGTACACACAGTATTGCAGTGTCAGCTACTCATCTTATTTGGCTTCCAGGGTGTAGAGAGGGATGCTGAATCACCAGAGAAATGGAATACTAGACATAAGTGTAAAGTAAATAAAATGAAGAAAAAAAATGATATAATAAATCTGGTTTAATTACAGAAATCATAGGGATTTCTGTTTGCAGTGTTATCCGTGAAATTCTGAAATGTTATGAAATTGTGTCAAACTGAAAACTTCCCTTCTGACAGAAAGACTTTGCCTGTTTTCTTTGTCTTGTATTTTTTCTGTCTTTAACTGAAATCCTAAGTAGTACTGGCACAAAGCTAATAACAGCAGATCTTTGAAAAGACACCATTTAAATGAAATACCCTTTCACAAAAGTGATTGTAACTGAGAACAAACTCATTTTCCAAATCCAAATGCTCAAGTAACTAAGCAAGTAACTAGTTAACTGGATTATCTGGAGGAGGAGGTACATCAGCCAACACAATTGATTAAAACTCCCCTGTCAAAGGCAGTTAAGAGTTTACTGCAGCCAGAAAGAGGCTATTTTACAAACATACATAATAGGAAACAAAAATAAGAAAACATACATATATATACTCTATCTTCTCTGGATTCAAAATCTAAACTGTAAGAGAGCAAGATTATAGGCCTTGTCCTAATTCCCAAGAATTTTTCCACTTGTCAGAAAATCAAAGAAAGGAAGAGTGTGCAGAGGAATTTATTACTGTGCTTAATAGCATGTCTCTCATGAGGCAATACAAATTTTGTAACAGAATCCAATGCTAGGTTGGGCATGCTGGTCTAGAACAATTACATGCACCTGAAGGGCCAAATAAGTAATCCAAACAGATATTATAATGTGGTTTGAGAAAGGATTCAGTGCTGCTACGGCCTAGATAAGGAAGCTGCAGTATCAGCAGCTATTTCTGGGAAGGGAATARCAGTGAATTTGGCTACATTTATACCTGGGAAAAGGGGGGAAAAAAACAAACAAAAAACAAAAATTGCCTAGGACATGCTCAGGTTAAATGAAACTAAATTGCATACACTGTTAAATAGTGATCAGGTAGTTCTCAGTTCCTCTTCGGCCTAAGCCAAACAGCACTCTTATAAACAAGTAACAGGTGCTGTTCAGGAGTTAGCACATGCTTCCTAAGAGACACATTGCATGTAAACCCTGTTGAAAAGGGAGCTTAACAACATGAATTTAGGCTTTCCCATACCACAGAATGGTCCTGACTATACTTTATCTGTCAGTACAGAAGTAGCCTTTATGTCCATTAAAAATCCCTGTGGGACAAGATAAGAAATAGTAGTGAAGCTCCCCTGAGACAATGGAGACTACAAATTATATATTTTCAGTGAATCCATCCTGGAAGCCTGTAAAACAAGGCTGAAAAAAAGAAAGAGGTCTGTATTTCATCTTTTTATTTTCCAAATAGTGTTTGATTTCAAGCACATTCACTTTAGCTGTTCTCATCAGAAATGGATGCTAAAGTAGATTAACTACTGTAAATGTGCCAGAGAGTATACACTACTGAAAACATGTATCTTACGTTTTAGAATTAATATTTTATTGTTATCTAAAATTGAAATAATGTGGTAACAAAAAGAAAATTTACTTTTTGCTCAGACTTGTTCCTTAGAAAATTCACTAGCAATGCTCCCCATTCAATTTTCACATAGAATCATTGAATTTAAAAGCATGAATGATTTTTAAGCAAGACTATCATCTATTAAAAAGAGTTTTAACACTGAGAAATATCTCCTAAAAAATGGAAGAAGCATTTAGGCTCTGGCCCAAAATGTCTTTTTCCTCCCACAAAACAGTGTTATTTCATGTTATTTTCACTAAACAAAACCAAACCAAGATGAGTTGTCTGCAAATATTCTTGAAGGTAAGGGTTCTAATGGAAGGGCTTTTGTAATTGTATTTCTGAGTGCAGTTGAATGTAGGAAGGTAAGCTTAGATTCTGTTCACTCAATGTGAAAAATGAGATACAGCAAGATCAAGGTCAAAATGACATGTCATTGTTTTGCAGCCTATGGCAGCCCCATATGCATAGGATTGCATGGTAGCAGCAATCAACCTTCTCTAACTGGCCCTTCTTGAGAACCCACTGGAGGTATTGCACAGGCATTGGTGTCAGAAAGGATAGCACTCTCAGTTTACCATGAGAAAGGAAAGATGGGGGGAAAAAAATTGTCTCCTATATTAATAATCAGTCCTGTGCCTTTTTYACTTTTTAATCTTTCTTCCCTGATAGTAATGATTTCTGATACCAAGAAAATAACTCAAGATTCTTGGTACTAAAAGAGAACTGCTGTTCAATGGTAAGAATAGGGAAAGGAAAGGTTTTCTATATCCTTGGAACTCTGAAAACTTAGTTTAATGAGTCTTTCAGTATAGAGTTCATTACAGCTAAAATTTAAATTCACATTAACTATGTAACTTCTCAGAAGGGCCAAAACAGAAGAGATCATTATATATTGCATTCAGGAAGGAAACAAAGTTTGATTTTTATATATTGCGCGTTCCTAATCAGATTTGGAGACCAAAGAATATTTCTAACGATTTTCATGAACCATAATAGCTGAGGTAAGGTAATTATGCAGAAGCTACCAATAACCTGACTTCATGAATTAAAGATATTTAAAGCTAAATGTTCCCAACAGTATACCATTAAGCTAACCCAATGGATRATGTTATATATAGATGCTATCTTGCTCAGAAGAATTCATCTAGCCTCATTAAGGGACTTTCAAACTGAATGAGATTTTTTTCCACAACTGACAGCCCATCCTGAATTAAGTTCTTAATGCATCCACAATACTTACTCAACAGCTTTCCATACCCAAATACCCTCTGAACCCAACAGAACTGAAGTACATATGCCAGGATAGGGAGATTTAGTCTCATTGTCTAAAATTACCATTACYACCTGTCTGTTTTTATTGTTCATTAGGCATACAGTGAATCTTACCTTATCAAGCTCATCAGAAACAGCAATGCCTGAAAACAAACAGATTTAAAAAAAATTTAGAAATATTCTTTCTGGAAATATTTTATCACAGTAAATAAAACTAAYGTTTAATCTGAAATGTTTGCACATTGTTCTCGGCACACAGCTGAACCATACAATCATATTTTGTTCTATTACTGAAATTGCCCACAAACAATATACTCTTAACTATCCTCAGCTGTAATATAATCAAAATGAATTTTCAAAAAAAACTACGGAAATGGAAAAAGCAGATGTGTTAGTAAAGTGATGACAAGCATAAGTATGCTTGTACCTGCTTTTGAAAATTAAAGCAGCAACTTAATATTTACAAATGGGCACATAATTATGCAAATCTTGCTCTGATCAGCACATGTAATGGTATCCTGCAATTACAGGGCAACATGGGCATGACTCTTCTGTCTTTTTCCCTGGGTCAAAGTAGAAATAGTTCTATGAAAAGCAGTAGAATTAAAACCAGAGAGAAGAAAATCTCAAAGTCAAATTTCCTAACATAATGCAAAACAGTTGTTCTAAATCCGCTGAACAAGACCTTGTTTATTAGTTCTTCTTTTGTCCTTTCTGCTGATGTCTGCCTGAGGCTTTCCTGTTTGCTTTCATCAAATCATATAACTTTTTACCAATGACTGTTCTGTAGCACATTAGACATGCACAGCTGGTCTCAGAATTTGACACATACATGTGCCTCAGCCACATCATATGGCCTGACAAACATGCTTTCACGCTGAAAATTCTGAATACTCAAAAGCAAACCATTTCTAAGGTTCCTATCAGATTTTGATAAGAAATATTTCTAGGATAAAACTTCTATTCAAAAAGCAAAGCAAAGAATCTCCTAATGGTCAAAGTAAAGCTGGAATCATACATGTATAGGAAGAACAYGTTCTTTAAAGTTGTTTTCTAATTCATGTGGTGTTATCAAGACATCTTGTTCTAAGACAGACAGGAGGTGATACTACAGAACACGTAATATCAGCTGAACTGAGAGTAAATCTTTCTAAAATCACACTAAAGATTGCAGCAGTATCAGCTTATTTCTAGAACACTTTTATTCTTAAATTTTTGGTATACCATAATTACATTCCTTTTTTAATCACTGTGTTTTTAATCATTTGCTGTATGTTGCTAATTCTCACTTTAGACCATTTCCTTATATTGGTTTTTGCTTTAAAAACACTGAAGCACTAACAGAATTGCAATTAGAACTTTAAGACTTGATGGACAAAGAAGAAATATGCCAGTAGTTAAAAGAGTAGGTTATACTGGACAAAACACATTTTGTCTAATCCTCCCAACCCCCAGAGCAATGAATCTGTTTTTAAATTAATCTGTTTTTAAAAATTTAACAGTTTTATTTACTCCAAACACTGTACTAATATTCATACAGAGTGTCCATCAGCAAGTTGCACCAACCTGAGCCATTCAACAGGACATTAATGTGTTAGGAAAGCTAATTTCTTTCATCCCCAAAGTTGTATGGGTATTTACTATAGAGTAGATAAATGTTCTCTCTGAGGAAGTGAAAACTCAGTTTGAGGTTATCTTTATCTCACGTTGAATACCTGATTTACAACAATCAGATCTTCATACCATTGGGTGTATTTTGGATAAGCGAAGTCAATCCATTTTACAGCCACAGATGTTCTTCTCCAAAAAAGCACACTATCTTTTCTAAGGAAGTTCCCATGATTTTCAGAAGTTTGTTTGTTTGTTTTGATATGAGTTTTTTCCTCAGATAGGAAGTCCCTTTTTTTTCTGCTTTCATTTCCTGCTCTGGGACTGGGTCTTTTAGACCTGAGAACTCATAATCACACCAGTCAGGAAAGATGCAGACTCATTACAGAACACAGAATGGCTGTTAAGATTTAAATAGCTATAGCTTTTTTCTTTTTTTTTTCCTACCCTGATTAACTTACTAAAAATATTTATTTTCAATTATGRCAAAGTAAATCATGCTGAACTACGAAAGGTAACCCTACCATTTGTAGACTTTATTCCAAAACATGCCAAGTACTTTCACTATTCTACTGCTATATTGGCAATCAAAGGATAGTCTGAAAGCATGGAACATCAAATGGAGAAAACTGTATCTACCACTATATGCTTTGACCAGAAGTACTATCAACTTCCACAGTCTATAAGAGTGCTTTTAATAAAATACTTTTTTTGTGCAAGTTCCATCAGTACACCAGAAATTGTTCTGAATTATACAGAAAACTAAGCTAAGTAACTGGAGCATCCAACCAAAACTAACTGTATTTTATAGACAAGCATGTAGACAGCAAGATATCTGAGAACATCTTACCARAACAGAATAAAAAAATAGAAAATGTTTATATTTGCAATCACAGGACCAAATATGAAATCTCTTTTCCTATATCTCTTTCTGATAYGGTATCAAGAGAAAAGAAAGAGGATTCTAAGGAAGAAATTTCCTAAGAAGCTTATTACAATGATCTTAGCATAGTGATTCCTCCAGAGGCAGGATTTGCCATGCTGTCAGTAATACAGGTATTTATGTTATGGCTTGAGCCCCATTAACATTAACACAACTTCATCAGCAGAGATCAGGATAAATTAGTCCATTAAAAGCTGGGAGTAAAAAAGCATATCATTTTTTTCCAAGATTCTACTGCGCCAGGCTTGGTGTGTGCCCACTCCTATCAATTTTCTTTCACACTTGGCAAACTGACAAAATAGCACTGGTGAAGCTGAGAGGAACAGGAACTTGCACCTCTGAGCAGCAAGCAGAATACCACAAGAGCAAGGTCTTTTTGCTCCAGTTTTCACAGTGATTTCTCAAGTAAAAACTTGAAATGACTAATACGAGAATGAATTGCAGAATTTAATCTGATGCTACCCATTGCATATATTATCATAAAATTAAAAAAGAAAAAAAGCTTTTAATCCAGAATCCTGGCAATCTAAATGCAAGTAGAGAAACAAATACGCATAATTTCCATACAGGGATATGTATGGTAACTGTTACTCCCTTAACTTTTGGCACATTCTTGACTTTTTCATAGCAAAATAGATTATTGTCAGCTATTTCACTTTATGGTAGCAACTGACAACTTAAGAAAACATTCATTTCTGCAAAGTAATGATAAAAGTGGTTGTTATCAGCACTGCTTCATAGATTCCTAGAATCACCAGAGTTTAGAAATCAGTGTTTTTCAAAACAGAAATCAGTGTTTTTCAAAAAACTTCTTTTAACTTATTATTGGTCAACAAATACTTGATTGTACTCCCTGCACCTTGTACAGTTATTTCCAGTTCTCTATGGCGTTTATACAACAAAAGAGAGGAAAAATAGATTTATTTATATAATATACAAACATAAACTATAAAGATAATAAATATGCATTCATATATATTTATTTTTATATACTCTAAATAAGAATATCACTGTAAAAACACAGGCTGTTACAGAGACAAAGGGACAACCTACTCAATGAAATTACTTGAAATGGAAAGTGGTTATAGTTCAGGTTTAGGTAAAATGTCCATACACTAAAAATGTGCAAACTTTCATCAACTGTTTAGTCCACTTACTCAGACTATGGCCTTTTTTTCATTATGATATAATCCTAATCTCCAAGAAGCTCTCATACACAAAAACTGACATATCTAGTTTGTTCACTCTTGAATCCAATGGATTTGTTATATTATAAATTACTAAGAACAATAGTTTCTAACTTCCTTCAGCTAATGCACTTAAAGTTAAAATGCAACCAGTTAATGCTGAATGTAAAGGATGGAAGTTTTAGAGCTGTTTCATCTTCGCTCTGCCTCAAGCCACTAGGCAGCAGATGGTTCCRAAAGTTCTCTCTTTTTTGGGGGTAAGTCTTCTGATGTCAAACCTGAATCCTCCAGAAATGTGAATGTACTTTGCTCTTTCTCTTGCAGCAGCTGTTTCCCACAGACATTCACTGTAGTTTTATAACATATATATGATTAACAACTACAGAATAGTTCTACCATTCTTACTTTTTGCAATGATAAWCTGCTGTATTCTGATTAAATGAGGGTGTTTTGCCTGCCACCATCAACGAAGGCTCACAAGTAAGATTTACGACAGGAATTAGTTAGGCACCTAACTGTCCGTGCTATGTCTTTGAAAATCCTCCCCTTTACATTTAATTAAGAACGCTGAATTTTGATCAGGTACCACAAGTACCTAGCCCACTCAGATGCCTGGTGAATTATATAGACAGATCCAGGACGCTGTTTCTACTTTTGAGTGTAATGACTCTCTGCTCTATAAGGGTGCTGAAAAAAATAAAGTAATTGGTCTAAACAAGCTCTCACAGTCCTTTAGAAATGCTCCACAGCCACAGCTACTGCCATCTGTGATCATTAACAAATATGGAGTGGGGCTGTTCATGATAGCACAACCCCTCTTGACTGAAACATTTTTATCCTGCCAATAGCTTGTTTTTTGAGGAGATGTGGAAGAAAACCGTACCCCTTGACTGTAAAAAAGATTTAGCACACAATAAAAACAATCTTGTCCTTGGGAAATACTGCTTTAACTTCTAACTGACCAAAAACTGAACTTTCTCTCAAAAGAAAAATGAATATTTTTAACAATTCAACCAGTCTTAAAGATACCTAGCTCTTTTATATACAGGTCTCAGGAAAAGAGTTTCATTTGTTGCTGCTATCCTGCATCAAGTACAACCGAGGCAGTACATAATGCCTTTCCACTCATTGGACATATTCATCTGTGCAGAGTGATTTTTTGAGTTTGGAGCTTATAATTAAAGAGCAGAAAACTATTTTCAAAATACTAGGTACTGTACAAGTTCAAGTCTTTTTGAAATGGCAAGAAGTCATAAAATCCCTGCCTGCTGCTTCACTCCTGATGAGCCTTACACTAGCTGAAGAACTTGCAACAACTTCATAAGCTATGCGCACCTGAAAATATAGAGTAAGTATTCTGATGAGAATGGGAACTGTGAAACTTCAGAGAAGTTTCTACTTTTTCTAGATTTTTCTAATTTCTACATTTTCTACTTTTGTTTGCTTTTTTTTAATTAATTGTATAAATAGGTAACAAAAGAGTAACAAAACATTAGTCATATTTTTCTCTTAGGACCTACTTTTCTGTAAATGCACAAACATATATCTGACAGGTCTAATGTGTTCCTAGTCATCAGAAAATAAAACACTACTGCTTGTAATATATTCCAGACTAACTACTTGTAATATATGCCAGACTACTATTAGTTAGCTCAGTGGGAGATGCAAATAGCTGATGCATTTTCCTAAACTTCCGGAAGATGGCCACAGAGCTCCCAATAGTCAGTTTTCCTGTGCACCAAACAAAGCATTCTGGTTTTGACGTAGCGTTTTGGAACTAAGAAAACCCAAGAGAACTCCAACTACCATAACAAATTACATTCTCAGGATCAGTGTAGGCCACGGAACTTGTGGACGGCTGGATTCCCCAGCCTCCTAGCACATCACAGGTTCTGTAACGCACTGCAGAGAGAAACAAAGAGCATTATTATTCAACCATTATTAATACCACAACTTGGAGCACGGACACAGGGATATTTTACCACTGCCCCACAGCTAATTGCCCCTATGCATTCTTMTATACATTGTAAATGTGGGGAAGCTTATGTTTCTTTACTGGTGGGATAGGCCATCTTAGATTTACTTGAATTTCCCATAGCCAAGCCTTGTTCATAAGATAGTTGTCATGCTGTAGTTGACAGTATGCAAATTACGTGCCCCTGTGCCTGTGTGTACAAGCCTATTTTTGTCATGTAGTAAACACGGTGTACACAGATTGCTTATTCCATACCATTCTTGGATTATAAAGGATGGAAAATGGTCTGTAGCAAACAAAGCATTTCTCCCAGATTCAGGAAAATATGTACACAAAAACCAACTTCAGTTGCTTCTGTGTATGAACATTGTAAGAGATTTGTCACTGGCTGCCATAATAGAYGCTCCTGTATTATTTTATTTATTTACACTGAGTCATTTACAATTTTTAAAATAAACCTTATTTTCTTCAATAATAATTCAGAGATTTTTTGTGAAGGCTTGTTGAAACCGCAATGTACTAGAAAATAAAGGGGTATATTTCCTTATATTATTAAAAAATCTTTTTAAAAACAAATTTTTGTACTGAGCTTCTGCAGGGGTTTCCACCTTGAATAAGGATAAAATTTTTCCCAATTTTTAGCCGCAGAGTAACAAGGGAAACACTACCATCTACAAGGCACCATGCATTAACATATCAGCACGCACTATAGTCACTATCTAGGAATGACATAGGAAACATGAATTTAACCTCCTCACTGTGATGACTTTAAGAAAAATAATATTAATTAAATCCTCAGCCAGTGTGTACTTTAGACCTGCAACACTTGGATATCCAAATTTGCGAGTGGCTCCAATGGAGAATACACATTTCAGGATTAACTTTGGGGAACAATGAAGTAGGGGAACAAAGAAAAACATGCAAAATAGTCACCGAATATTATTGCCCAGACCCTCTGTATGCCGATGTCATGCTTTTCTCAGTAAAAAAGAAGGAACACTGTAGAATCTTGCAGACTTCCTGATTTTAGAGGAACCTGCATACTACACTAGGTTAGATTAAGGTGGGTAGCCCACTATGGTTGGCACTATGGATATCTGGATRTCGTCACGGAATCACCATCCTTCCGCTACCTCCTGAATGCCAATCCCCTTTTTCTAAGGGCTAGAAAGTCCCATCTGCAATGCTAGCTACACAAGTCCTACCTGCAGCAGCGTTAGAGAAATTTTTAACAAGCCAAATACCATATCTTAAAAGGCCACTATAACTCAAAGAGACTTGGGTCCCAAGACTTACGAGAAGGTTAGAGTAAAACAGCACATACCTCAGCAAAGGTAATCAAAAATTTAAAGCATATAGGAAAGAAATACTTGCAATAAAAGCCACAGTGATCTCCCTGCCATATAAACTCTACTTTATAAATGAATAGTGATAATTATGTCCACACTCTTCCTGTTTCAATCTCAGAAAATATTATTTTGTTTTATTACTCRTACATCACACTAAAAGCAAATGGATAGTATGAGCAAAGGCAGTATCATATAACAGCTGCAGTACCGAGATAAAATTATCTTCCTTAAAGGTTTGATTGAGCTTATCTAAAAATGTCGATCTCAAAATAAATCACAAACATTGATCTCAMACAAGCATAACATGATTTTAAAGTTCAGCTTGAACAGAAGAAAGGAAAAGAAGAAAGGAAAAACCTTTATAGAATGTTCACAACTAGTTTTGTGGTTCAATTAGCACAGCATTTAGGGCTAGGTGCTCAACTGAACATGGGTAAGTCATTTTTACAGACTAAAGTGCATTTCAGACCAACAACTGTGTCTGGCTGAAAAAGTATTTCTTCAAACAATGCCTTCAGCATAAGGTGATTGATAAAACTCTGGTTACATGTCATGCAAATGTGCATTTACAGTTAGACCACCATCAGGAATATTGATTTCAATGAGGAAATTCAGACATCTCCGATAAATGTTTGTGGCACTCAGTTACATATTCCACAACCTGTATTTCATTAATAAGTTCCCTTAGCATGGAAGTTTATTAGTGGGGGAGTTTATAAATTATGATGAGAAAAACCCATCCTAATGCATTTCAGAGAGAGCTAAATGTACTGAAGCAGTTCATGATGCACATATTAATCTTTTCACACTCCAAATTCACYCCATTGCAGATTCATCCATAAACAGAGAATGTGATTTTAGGAGTTCACTTATGCATTCTCATCAATTCTTGAACTAGTTCTATCCTTATGGTTATAAGAATTTTTACTCTTGTTGTCAAAATTTATCTTCTTCCCTATGTGAGAGAAATAGAAGATATGTTTCTGGTTTTCATCATATTATTCTTTTTTTAAAGGGGGTAAGATTACATTTGTCTGTTTTAAGCTACGTAGGAATCAGACAACTTCTATTGATTCTAACATTTTGAGAAGTACATGTTAGAGATACTTCAGAGGGATTTCCAGATATCAGATCACAGTTGGCTTTCTTGTATACTGATTACCAATTTACTGATTACTATCCTTTCAAGTTAAGGAACAAATAAGTACTTTTCTCCTATTGGTTATATCTAGACACCTTTATTTCTGGGGTTCCCTCAAATTGACTTGGATTGGTTTCCAGATAACCTTGGTTTATGTTAACTCGTTACCATTTTGCTGACCTTAGAATATCCACTGAATTGACAGCATCATAAATTTGTGTCTTCCCCTTTAATTTGTCATATACACCTGGCCTCAGCAAGGATTCAAAAGCTACTAACAAAATGTTGGTTACCTGTGTTTGTTGAAAGGCTATATGCAATTATGTGGAAAAATACAGCTGTCTCACAGTACAACACATTACATATCATCAAATACTGTTAAGTGTGTTTAAATAGGAAGTCCAATGTGTATACGTATTCAATATGCACTCTAGTCCTTAACTGTTCAAATAAAAGATAAAGGACTTGTTTCGCAGCAAACTTTTGCTGATTTAGTCCTCAATTTTCCCAACACTCTCTTATAATTTACTATGTTACATCTCCTGTATCTATCTTTTCATCCTAGGAAGATAGGGGAAGAAGACAAGTSTACTCATGAGCAAGATCTTAATTATTTAGGAGATTTTAACTCTCTTTTAATACCTCTTTAAAAGGAATTCAGGCCAGAAGAGGAAATAGAAGGGCATGCATTTGAAACAGGATGGAATTTTTCCTGTAAAGGAGACACACCTTGTATTTGGAGAAGACAACACGTATCAGGGAAATGCAGTATATACCTGTATGTTGTTTCATAAATCAAAACCTCTTCTAAACAGTTGGCTTGATGGATCAAAATACATTACAATCATCACAGGTTATTAGAGAAGCAAATGAAACACAAGTTTCCCATATCACTGGAGCTCCAAAAGCACATAGTCTATAATCACAGCAATACTCTTCTCCAAATACTGTTAAGATAATTTTAACATTGAATGTGAAGTCACTCTTGATTTCTGAGATACACTGGCCCTACTGGAGCACAGAATTACTCCAAATTAGTCACATATTGTCTTGAAAATTGTACATGGAAGGAAGGTGCTAAATATAAGTAAGTTCCGTTTCAATCACTAGAAGGAGTGAACATAGAACAGACCAAACATCCAAGTGCTTGAGTCTCGCCAGCCAAAGCTTTCAAGATAGTTCTAATTTTCTACAAAGTGCATAGGTTTCTCTAAAAGCAGAGATCTACATGCACAGGGAATGAAGCAACAGAAACTGGAGTTTAAGTCACAGGCTGTATTAGCTGTATAGCAGGTAATGAAGTCTGCGGCGTCTGGAAACTTTACAGCAAGATCCAAAACATACCTTTAAAAATGGAAATGAAGCCCAGGACTTGAYGAAAAATTCATTTAACTTCAAAAGTCTGCCTTTATGTTGTACTCTTCCCTGTTAAGATACTAAAGAGTGAGATCACAGGATGCTGTAAAAAGCCATTGATGCTATGTTGTGATCATTCACACTCTCAAGTATTTGCTGAGCCAGCTGCCTGTCCCATAATGCTTGGAATCAAGGTTAGCAGCACATGTAGCATTAAAACCTTGTGCTTTACAGACATACTTGTAAAATCAAAAGGGCTGACCAACATGTGCAGAGCAATGAGCAGCACTGGAGAAGGTAGCTGTGAGGCTATGTCACAGTCTTTGCAAAATTCACCATGTGGGATGCTTATCACTGAGCTGCATTTGAGTCTAGCACAAAATTAGATTCATATACTTTAGACACCTTAAAGGCCTAAAAGCATCTCTCCTTGAACCTCTCCAAGACATCTGCTAGGTGCATTATCTATTGCACCTTTATGGGCATAGTAAGACTAGATCTATTTGCAAAATTACACCTTTTTTTTTTCAAATTTTTCATATTTTTCATTTTTATTTAATATCATTGTAATATGGAAGACGTGAGACGTGACAGCACAGACTGGATTTCTTTCCTGAAACAATCTGAAAAATCAAGAGTACAAAAACTGGGGAACAAGGACATACAATTTTGAATGAATCTGGTGCAAATGTTTCAGTGATACAATCAAAACGGCTAAAGTGTAAAACGAGCAACAACTATCAAAGAACAAAAAAAAAAAAAAAAAAAAAAAAAAAAAAAAAAAAAAAAAAAAAAAAAGTCACCAGAAAAGAAATTATAAATACACTAGGAGAGGAGTACAAAGTAAAATACAGAACTACTACATCAAAGAGAATAAAAGCAAATAATAGGTGATGAAAAGAAATCTCAGTGTTGGATACTTAACACTTCTGATTTTAAGAGACAAAATTGCAAGCCAGACGAGGGAAAGAACAAGCTGAAGGATATTCTAAAAAGTTAGATATATTCAAGTTGACAGAACCTGTTGAAACTCACTTTGAAGTACCTAACAAACTAGATGAAGAAACGTCTGAACCACTAGCAATTGTCTTTCAGGAATGAAGGAGAGCAGAAAAGGGCAAATACTGTATCTTTCCTTAGAAAAAGGAAAAAAGAAGACTTGGGGAATTATTAATCAGCTAGCCTACATCTGACACCAGCAAGAATAGTCAACAAGATTGTTAAATAAACAATTTACAAACATCTAGTGGATAGAAAAGGTGATAAAAACAGCAGACATTAATTTATCAAGAACAAATCACATCAAATCCTTTTAATGGCTTTCTCAACCAGTAAATTTGCCTAGTGAATTAAAGGAAGAAGTAGATGTAAAATACTTAAGCTGCAATAAGGCTTTGTTTACTGCCGTAGACGACAATCTGATAAACAAATTAAAGAATTATATTCTAGATGAAATCATTACAAGATAGATAAATATCTGGAGGGAAAAATGCACTTACTGGGTAGTTTTCAAGGGCTGGCTGTCAGATCTGAAATGGAATCATGCAGAGGTCTGACAATATTTCCGTTAATGATCTGGATGAAGAAATAGAGAGCACACTCATGAAAGTGAGGGTAACATCAGGCTGCAAGTGGTTTAAAGCACTCTGGGGGATAGGATTAAAGTTCCACATTATCTTGACGAATTGGAGAAACAGCCTGAATAGAGCAGCTAAAATTAGTAAAAGTAAGTTCAAAGTACCACGTCTCACAAGCAAAAAAATAAATCACACAATATAAAATTTGAATAACTGGTTAGGAGCAGCAGTGAAGAAAGGTATCCAGAGTCTGTTAGAGTAAACACAAACTGGACATGAGCTACAACACTATGCTGCTGGGAAAAAAAAAAAAGAAGAAGAAGAAGAAGAAAAGAAAAGAAAAAAAACATTCCTAAATATATTTACAGATATATTTACAGGAAGTGTCACATAGGATGTGTAATTATTCCTGCTCTTTTTGAACACAAAGTCTCAACCGCAGTTATTATTTGTTCAGTTTTAGACATTAAACTGAAGAAATATGGAGGCAAACTGGCAAAAGAAGAAGACAGTAAGAGACAGGGAAAGTAAAACTTTTACAGTCATCATGTGCAGCTTAGCCTACTTTGTTGATATAGCCTTAATTCACTTTATAATAGTTAAATCAAAGCAAATCATTAGGGACAAACCAACAGGAAAGAACAGTGAAAAAGATAATGTATCATCAGAAAACATCAAGTACTAAGCAAGAAACAGTGAGGAATGTTTCACTTGTGAAATAACCCTGTAAGAATCTGGTTCAAACAAGACTGACCATGTATATTCACCTCCGGTCCAAGTGTAAGACTCAAAAGAGCTGCCAGGTTTTGCACACCAGTTGGAAAACTCTTTGGCAAACAATGGTACAAAATGCTGCAAATGGTATTTCAGGTGTAAGGAAGCCTGAGCTCAATGGAACCTACACAATAGTCACAAGGGAAGACAAAGACATAGGATTAAAGATTGGATAAAAGCCTTTATTGTTGAACTCTTGCTTCTGATTGCTTTGTATCTCCAGTTCTGAAACTAAAAGAAATTTCTTTCTGAATCTGTATGTGCCTGGTTGCAAGTCTCTAAAGGAGAAAGGTCTGGAAATGACAGACTCATTTGTACTTGTCACAGTAATATGATCGGGCAATGGTGGGGCTGTAAATTAGAGACGCTAAYGAGGAGTGCTTTCGGCTTTTTAGTGAATACAAGGCAGATAGACTAGAAATGCAACTGAGAAGAGCCCTGTAACTATACTACTGTAATTAACACAAACAGGAAAACTGTTCAGAATATAAAAGATCAACCTTAAACATTTGGGGAATTTTGATAAAGCATTTTTGGTTTTTTCCCCTCAAWTTGGAATAAATGCCAAAGCTTGAAATTCTCCACAAAACAGATCTTCCATCCTTCATTCAGCTCTGTTTCTGATGACACCATCTGGAATTTCTATTATGAATCAAGAAGTGCCGTGSATAAAATTAATGAGAGGAGAAAGAAAATATTTCCCATTCAAATGTCTCCTCTCAGGCTCACAGACCACACCATACTTACGTTTTCATGCACCATAGAAGAATACTTTTCCCACTTTATATTTGGCAATAGTGTTTGCTCCTACTAGTGTATTTCAGATTTCTGTTTTACAGAGAGAAAAAACCTATTCTTCATCATATTCTATCCAGTATTTCTCAGAGCTACTCCTTACATGAGGATACTGTTTTTAAACACTACACCTGCTTGCTCATCTTTTAAGGGATAACCTTTTTTTTTTTTAATGAAATAATTATTTACCATGTTTCTGAGTATTTATCTGAAACACTTTAAATCATTTATCTGAATTGCTTTTCAAAACTGCAAGGAATTAATTAGGATCGAAGTCATAAGATACCTAATTTTTCTTCAATGAAAGGTCTGATCCCCATCAATGTGGTTAAGGTATCACAAGCAGTTAAACCTATCTAACTGCTTCCACCCAAAGGAACAGTCTCAGTGCTGCATGTTCCCATCATTTTCCTTACACCAGCTCTGGTGTTTGATCTCTTTGTGAGGAATTCAGCTCACTAAGCTTACAGAAAATTAACACAACAAAAAAAAAAGGAGGTGGAGGGGAAGTAGATTCAGTCAGTATTAGAACTGCTAAATCAGTCTCAGACCTTCCATGAATCTCATCAACAGTAAAGTAACTGCTGATGTCAGTAAACTTAAATGAATAGAACAATGCCTTTTGAATATATACTTCCATATTACAATTCAGGCTGCACGGTTACATTAAAATACTAAAAATCAATCAACTTACTGCGAGACAGATTCTCAAGGGCTTTTCCAAGTTTTTTGCTCTCTTGAAGAATATGATTTAGTTCATCAAAATCATGGCTCTCCGGTTTTGTCCTCCAATCCCAGTTAGGATGCTCTATTGACCTTGGCACTAAATATACACAGATATATAATGAAGTTTAGAGTTGGTAGTTCAGAGACCTACAGCAGGAAAAAAGCTGAAAAATGAGTTTATGAGCTCAAAATTCTCCTGAGTGGAAATTTCCTCTTCCTATTCTAACAGGTGGAAATATTTTCTTTRGTCAATAGGAAGTAAAAAATAAAAATATCTATTAACAAATGCATACACAGGATGACTCTTGTGACTGAATTAATTGACAAACAGGAATAATTAATACTGACAAGTATAAGGTAAAAAAGGACCATAATAAAATATTGCATTTGAAGGTACTTCATTTACAACAAATAGAAGTGTGTGCAATAGGGGTCAATAAGGATAAAATAACAATATGGAAATAAACAAGAGGTACTTTCAGCTTTGCTAGTCATTTTATCCTAAAGAAAAACTATTTTTTGTTTTGGAATGTTTCAAACCAACATGTATTAAAAAAATTTTAAAAATGCCATAAAGTGTAAATAAGAATCAATAAAAACAGTGAAACAAAACACGTCCCTATTGTTCACACTGTATAAACCTATGACCTCTATTCTGATACTTAAAGAAAACAAACCCTGGTCTTYGGGAAGCACAGTCTCCTAAACAGTATGTATCACCAAAATATTGGTTTAATTTTGAAAGAATGTTTCTCAGTTGCTGAGCTAACCTCACCTACAATGTCAGAGAATGAAGAAAATCAGTTTCTGAGCTCTTTAGGGCCCACAATATACAGAGTTGTACTGACCAATGAACACCTTGAACAATTCATAGAAATGAAAATAAAAATTATGTTGTCTCTGCACCTTATTTAACACACTGTTTTTCCAGTGTTCTGACATGATCTGTTGCCTTATCTATAAAATGTAATTGYTGGGCTGTCTCTAGATTACAGTGCTGAGAACTGCACTTCTGTGAAGATGATGCCTAGTAACTTCAAAAACAACGTGTATAAGGATCGGTCCAACATCTCTTAGTCAGCTTTGATGTTTTTATTTGTAGTTTTAACAACTGTCAATTAACTTTATGCTTCCAAACCTCATTTTATCAAAAATAGAGATGAATATTTGCTGAGTTCTACAGAATGTGTAAGTGATATTTTTATGATCATTTGGAATTCAGGGTGTCTGTATGATTATATCGGAAAATACTGTTCTAACTTTGAGTTCTGGTAGCCATTACAAAATGTGCTACAAAACAGCTGCTACTGAAATTTGCCTGACTGCTTACTGCATTCTATGTATATATAGGGTCTACTCTACTTTGGATCTGCTCCACAAGGGAAAGTTGAAGTTAAGTCATCAGTCACCTTTGCAGGTAAGGGCCCATGGAACAAAGCTTTATTTAAGTGCTTCTGTCAGAGAATGTGATTCCAAGGCCTGTAGACATAGACCAAGCTATCTTTAAGTCTATACAGACTTCAACTATCTAGAGTGTATCCTAATCTGTAAAATCCACTCAGGAACCAGGGTATACACTAAGGGAGTTACTATCTTGGACTGCAATTACAGATGTGGTCAAAGAGAGAAGACAAAGACATTAAAAAGGATACAAGAGAGAAAAGAGCAAGAGGAAAGAGACACAGGAAGCCTTGGGAAAAAGGAAAGAGAAGTGCAAGCTTCTAGTCAGAGTGAAAATGTCAGAATTTGGTTCTGCTTTGTGTTTAAAGAAGGTAAGTCATGTATTTCTTTTTGAGAAGAAAGGAAATAATGAGCTATGGTGTTTTCTAGTGAACAGGTATATTTTTGAAAGCATAAGCCTTACTATATTAGGCAAGGCAGAGACTGGAATCTATTTAGATGGACAGTTCATAATTTTTCTTGATGCTTTTGAATGTTGATCATTTACTTCATAATTCCTTGCCTTCGGAATTATGATGTTCCTTAAAAGCTATCTAAAATTTTATGTAATCAAAAATTGCTTCCATTCACAGATCTTAGCGTAATTAAATTCAATTAGATAGCACAACTTTAGTATTTYTCAACTTTTTATTATTTTCAGGGTGAAGTCAAAATTCTTCTTAGAGTACCTTTTCGAAACTTTACTAAATATATTAACAATCAGTAAAGTAGTAAAGAAATTCTATAAGTTCTTTCCATTTTTGCTCATCTTTGGTTTACAGTGAAATCACACGTGCCTTTACTGCCTACTTCTCAGCTGTCTCTCCTTCATTGTATCRTTCTGGCCTGCAAGCGATTTGAGTCTTTTCTTTCTGTGTTTGTACTGAACTCACTAGAGCAAACTGAAGCACCACCAAAATACAAACAAACTAACAATAATTTAATACAGTGAAACCATGTATAAAAATGTCCAAATCTTAGAGCTTCTAGTTTGCAGGAAATTACAAGCTGGAATTTGACTGGTGTCAATTGGAAATAAAATGTATTTTTCAAAACACCAAAGGGACAGAAGTTTTGAGAAACCATATGATTTCAAAACAAAATGTGTCTTGACACCCATGACAGATGCTGAATGAAGCAGACATGAGTTCCACTCAACAGCAGTCAAACACCTGATGGAAATCTGTTCTGCATACCAGTTAGCATGGTCCGTGTTTCAGTGAACCCTTTTTGTATTTCAGTGAAAATGTATCAAAACAGACATGCTGCCATAGAACATTTCTGTTTGAACAAATCATTCTACTGAACCAAAACTGAAGGAGGAATTAAGCAGAATTAGAACTGACTAGAATTTTATTATTTCTAGCGAATATATTTTTTTCATACTTACTTACTATTGGTCCAAGTAATGAAGGACACTAAAACTAAAATCTACATTGTTCCATTATATGACGTTTGTCTCATCTKTCAAAGTTCATTTTCAGTGCACATACAAAAACTTTCAAAACCCAAATTTTTATCTTCCCAACTATGAGATCAATAAATACCAGTTGTTTTCAAACAGATAGCTTTGCATGAAGCATGCACAACTTTACCTCATAGACTACATAAACCTATGATCTAATGAAAACAGTCTTCCATATAGAAGTCCATCATCCACCATTTCCACCCATCTCTCACTACAGATTTAAGTAAAATCCCTTTATAACCTTCCTTTTCCTTTAGTATACTCACTCATTCCTCCAAATCATTACGTCATTATTTTAAATTCCTCATCACATTACCTGCCTCAACTTCATCTCTGTTGTTTATTTCTGTAATACTTTGTCTTGAAATGTTGTGACTACAATTCAGTAGATGTATGACATCTACTCATAGAATGTGTATAGAAATATTTAGCTTTTATCTTTATGAAGTTGAGATTTTATACTAGAAATAGCTCCGTTTTATAATCTCATCTTAGAAGAGATTTTTGCAGTATTTCTATTTTTCTGGTTTCCCACCCAACAAATGCACATCAACAACAGATTCATTCACAGATTTGTTATCAATTTTCTGTCATAAGTCAACAGCCCACTATTTTCTTTTGGATGATAGTGTAAGATTAACACTGTTTTTATCTACATATACCTGTCTTTTCAAGACATGATTTGTAGAAAGAATCAGAGCAGTTGTTCATTAAATCCTCCAGCAGTAGGTTCATTGGAAGGTTATTCACTTCGTAAGGCACCTGGCTGCTTACTCGTGCACATATGTGCTCATGGCAGTAGAAAAGTCCTTTTCAGCTCTGGAGCTACATTTAACAAATACATTCTATTTGCATCGCAAAGAACAAAAATACAGGTGTAATTCTTGATCATTAAAATACTCATGTATTTAGATYTCACAATAGCATTCAGATTAGGATTCTTACTGTGATCACATAGCAAAACTGTCTTACAAAGTACTTTGGATACTACCAGGGTGAGGATATATAGTACCAGATTGACCATGGGATCTACCTACTAAGCCTAAGAGTAGTTAGTTGGGAAGCAAGAATTCTGTTTCACATACTATTCAGAAACTAAAAAATATGTTSTTCTTCAAATACAGAATGTGATGATCTAAAAATTTAATTAAAAAATTATATGTACACCAAGTGGTAGAAGTCCTCACTTCAAGCCTCTTCACTTGTCAGACCACAGAAGAAGCATAAATATGTTTTTGCACACACCACATGAATACTCAGATCTCTTAGATACTAGGTTTGTTTGCTTGTTTGAGGGGGGACTGAGGTAGTAACAGGGAGAAGCAGGGACTGGAGGGATCTTCCCAGGAATTCTGGGAAGGAATTCCAGTTGAAGGAATTCTAAGTAAGATGCAACTTAACTTGAGTCTTGTAGCTACCTGCATAAGGAAGAGTAATCTGTCTAAGGATAACATGCACACTGCAGTGAACATCAGCTTTGCTGAAGGAAAAAAATATTTTCTGTTTAAACAAACTCATCCATCTGATGTTTCCCTAAACTTCCCCTGAAATTTGGGTTTTTCTCAGCATTGAATAAAATTTCAAGTTTATGAATATTTAAACAAAACAGTCCTAAGACATAAGCTCTGCAACAGAATAAAGAACAAAAATATGGGAAAGGGTATAAACAGAAAGGCATGAAATCAGGGGGTCTTCCAGTCCAAATTACTGCTCAAAGCTGGTCCATTTAGATAAAGTTGCTCAGGGCCTTGCCTGGSTGAGTTTTAAGTATTCCACAGTCTTTCTGGGTAACCTGTTCCAGTGTTTGACCACCCTTACAGTAAAAATGGGTTTTGCTGCCTCTTGTCCTTTCACCACACACCTTTGAGAAGAATTTGGTGTTGTGTTCTCTACACCCTCTTATCTAACAGTTGACAACTGCAATAAAATCTCCCATTAGCTTTCTCTTCTTAAAAGAATAATAAAAAAAAACAATTCCTCCAGCCTCCCGTTGAACACCATGTACTGCAGCCCTCTCATCAGCTTGATGGACCTCTGCTGCACTCACTCAAACAATCACTGCCTTTAGCGTGACGTAYTCCAGATGCCATCTCACAAGTGCCAAGGAGACAGGAAGAACGACTTCTGTCAGCCCTGCTAGTTACACCCTTGCTAATGCAGCCCAATATGCAGTTGGCCTTYATCACTGCAAGAGCACACAGTGACTCCTGGTTCGTATTCACTTTCTTGTCCATCAGCATCCTAGTTCATTTTCTGCAAAGCTACTTTCTAGGCAGCTGGATCCCAGTTCATAGTATTGCATGGGGTTATTCTACCCAAGATGCAGAATTTTGCTCTTTGTTGAACTTCATGAGGTTCCTGTCAACTAATTTCTCCAGCCTGTTGATGTTCCTCTGAATAGCAGCACTGCCATCCAGTTTATCAACCATTCTCCATAATATGGACTCATCTAAACACTTGGTGACAGCACATACTACCCAGTTGTCCAGGTCATTATAAAGACTATAAAGTACTGGTTCCAGAACTGGTCCCTTAAGGATATCACTARTGTTTACCACTAGGCATACAATTGGACTTTGTATTGCTCATCACAACCCTCAGAACTCAAGAGCTGACAGCAGAGTCAACATTCCACCTGCCTTGTTGTCCACCTATCCAGTCCATATCGCATCAATTTAGTTTTAAGGATACTATGARAGACCATGTCAAAAGCTTTGCTAAGGTCAAGGTATTAAACATCCACTACTCTCCTCTTCACCACAGAGCCAGTGGTGCAGACTTTGGTAAAGACCTTTTCATTGTAAAAGGTAATCAAATTAGTCAGGTATGAGCTGGTAAATTCATGCTGGCTGTTCCCAATCACCTTTTCATCCTTCCTGTGTCTGACAACTGCTTCCAGGAGAATTTACTCAATAACCTTCTCAGGAAGTGAGTTTAGGCTGATCAGTTTACAATGCTCACATCCAACTTCTTGCCCTTCAGAAAAACTGGTAACTCCTTCTAGTCATCAGGAATCTCCTCCAGTCACTATGACCTTTCAAAGACAATAAGAATGCTCTTGCAGTGACATTGGCCAGCTCTCTCAGCACCCTCAGAACAAATCCCATTGGTCCTACGTATATACGTCTAGTCCAATTGCCTTCAGCACTCCCTAATTCTATTATCCTCTACTGTTAGTAAAGCTATACTCCCACAAATAAACCTGAACAGTGAAAATTGAGGGAAAAAAGGCAACAAGTATCTTAGCCTTTTCTACGGTAACAAGTATCTTAGCCTTTGCTCTCCAGAGGTCCCTTCCAACCCTACTGATTCTATGATTCTATGTTCTCCATCACGAAGCAGCAGATCCACATTTTCCTTAGCCCTACTTTTACTGCTAATGGACTCGCAGAAACCTTCTTTTTGCCTATTAAGGGAAAAGATGACTTCTATTGTTCCAGAGAAATTCAAGACCTCTGTATCCTGGGCAAAAGGATTCAAATTCAGAATCTGCAGATGCCCTTCAACCCAGGAACACTGATCCTTGAGTCCAATCTTACTATGGATATATAAATTATTTCCTTGCTTGAGATGTGACCCAGCAGCTTAAAGCACCCAGCCTCTTCTATGTCTCTCTCATRTTCTCTTATGCGACAATGTAACGCCAGCTAAGTATGAAGCTTCCAGTGGACACCCAAATGAAGGAAGTGGCATATCCTATCCAGGATCAAGGCTGAGCACTTGAGATCTTTTGGAGATGGTATGGAATTACTTGATGTATATCACAGGCTCTGAAGTGTATCAGAAGCACTGGTGGGGAGGAACAGAACACTTCATATGATGACCAGAGAAGCTCAGACCATTGTGGAGCACTGTTTCTAACTCTATGCCTCCCTAAATTGCTGTCATCCAGCACACTGTAATTAGGAGTAGMTATGTTCATTTCCCTGAAAATTCCTATTTAATCTTGAAAGTGCATTAAAACCCACACTTCTTCTGGACTTACTTAAAAATTCATTTGCCTAGAAAAGTAGATCTRCAGATCAAATTTCAGCCTTTTTGAAGCAGGGAATGTGCTTTATGGCAAAGAAGGAGACACACAAGCTCCATTTCCAGGGCAAATAAATAAATCCTAGGATTATGCTGGAACAATACAGTCCTGAGAAAACCTGTGTTATGGGACACACATCTCATTTTTCTATTCTTGTTATGGTTGTTTATTCTCAATCAAAAAGGTTAGGCTTCCTAACCTTACAAGACTGATAATTACCCCAAAACACAGTGTCTCTGTCACTCATAAATCTCTCATGATTTATTCTTCCCATTGCTCTGCTATATTTTAACCTATCGAGGCCACTGGGAGATTCTGACTCACCAAAGGCAAGACTTCCTTATCTTGCTTTTTAGGAAAAAGACAGTATGCTTTCTATTGCAAATGTACTGCATGTCTGTTCTTATCTGTTCCACCTTATCATATTTAGAGTTACAAATAAGATTTGCGATAATAAATAAAAATTTCAAAAAGCTACAATACTCCAAATATTAAAATTAAAATTTACTTATGAAAATAAATGTACACGTATTTGTGTGTGCATGTGCATGCATATGCATCGCATATTGTATACAACATGCTTGTCTAAAAATCTGATAAAACTCAAGCTTAAAAATAATTTTTTTTAATAAGCCTATACCTTAAATCTAAACATAAGAACTACTATATTTCATTACAACTTTCTGCATCTATTTTTACTGCTTCTATTTTACAGGTCATTGACAATTTTATCTTCAGTTGTTCTATTTCTTTTCTGCCTTTTCTTTCAGTGTACATTTAGACTCCTTCAGCAACTCTCAGAGCAGTACTCGTATTCTGTTGATATCAACCCCATATCTTGAACAAAATGTGTTGACAATTCATAGTCTTGCATCACCTGATACACTGAAAAATCTATTAAATCAATATCTAAGGAATARATTTTACACATATAAAATGACAATGCAAAGAAAAACATTAAGTAAAAGCAAGTATTTGAATGTAAAATTGCACATGAGAGCCCAAATATTCCTCTATCTTAATTATACCTGACAACATAGGGTAAAAAAATTCATAATGCAAATGAAAATAAAGTAAGGGTCAAACTCTTCTCATGTTTATATCTAGCCATTTCAACTTCTTATGGTTTGCTTTTCATTTTAATCCTAATTCAACAGCAAGAACACTCTACAGGTTTGGAAACATGCACCAATTAAAAATGGACTGAAACTTCCTTACATGACTTGGATTCYGGCGAAGGTGGAGAAATGTTGGACACAGCAAGGTCACTCTTTGATTTTTTAGGCTTCTTTGCATTTACCTGCCAAGGTTTATCATAACTTCTGAAATCTCTCCTTGTTCCTTTATTTACTGTTAAAAGAATAGAATTAGGCAATTACAACACTCATTGCATCATTTTCAAGGATTAGATAAGCAACTAATCCAGAAAATAGTATCTCCTATCAACACATAATAGTAAGCTGTTTTTGTTCTCCTGTTTTTGAT
The DNA here is from genome assembly GCF_003343005.1 of Rhea americana. Lineage (NCBI taxonomy): Eukaryota > Metazoa > Chordata > Aves > Rheiformes > Rheidae > Rhea > Rhea americana. The sequence goes on along the minus strand of NW_028186365.1, from coordinate 978,627 downwards.
TTATGCTGAATTTCATATCATTATTTCTTTGATTTCCTAAACATAAAACTTGAGAAATTCATTAGCATGTTTTTGGTTAAAAACATAATGGCTCATTTTTTGTTATGAAAAAGTCCTTAACTTCTGTTTGTTCTGTACCATGGTTGAATGCCTATGTTTAAAACTTAAATTTTGGTATAAATAAAAGGTTGATTTGTCAGGCAATTAACACTTCAGTTACCAGCAGCCAAAGGGGATCTATTACATTCTCAAGAAGATCACCATTCAATTTTTAAAATACCAAACCAACTTTCCAATAACAGCTTATTAGAATTAGATTAGATTCTTGTGAATATCAGTTAAAATTTCTTCTTTAAAATCAGAGTAGATATTATTTCAGATTTTTTTYATGGTTCTGAAGATCTCAAAAGGCAAATCAGTTCATAAAGTACTAATAAATGTTGGAATGATGGCATGTTAAAAAGTGTATTAAAAAAACAATCTCAATATAGCCTAACCTCAAGCACAAATATACCACAGGAGGGAAAAGGAGAGCAAAAACAAGGGAAAAGGAAAGCAGAAAGAAGAGCATGGAAATCAAGCAAAATTTAGATGCACATTCCTTCTCATTGAGTCTGGGGCTGTTTCCATTCCTGTAACTCTTACTCATTCACATCATACGTCCATAGGCTGACCTGCTAATCAGCAATATACATTAAATCCAGTATATTCTGGACAAATACGATATTATGTATGCTCAATATTGCAGAGTAGTACATGTACAGTAGGTGTGCAGGCATCCAGGAAATCAAGAACAAAAGTATGGGAAGATTATACTGAGGACTAGCCTCTTCCAGCACACAGARCATAAAAACATTTCATTCATACCTGATGTTTCACTCTCTGCCCAGAGGGCAGCAGATCCAGACAATGTTCTCTGAAGTTGACTGCGGTTTCCCTGTTTGGACTGAAGATGATCAATTAGAAATGGGATTGGCTGGTCAGGTGTCTCTGTTATCAGCTTGGTCATCAACTCCTTCAGAAAATTAAAACAAAGGGAAAAAAAATAGTGAAATACTGCATCTAACCTTATATTGGCCAAAAAGTAAAGGAGTATTAATAAAGAAAAAAACTGCTTTCAACATTTCAGAAAAGAGCTGGAAACAGCAATCTCTTAATAAACTACAGCTATCCTTGCCCTCTGAAGTATTCACATATTTAGTAATCTCAGCCTGAACATTCCTTTACCTACTAGATTTTACCTAAAACAACCTGAATCCCACTCATCTAATCATTCAAAACAAGCACCTTTCAGACCAGTTAATAGCTTCTCTCTGACCTACACAGCCAAGTTTTTTTTTTTACATGAAAACTGGTAGATTAGGAAGGCTGGTGCATTTCTTGATTCCACCCATATCTGGAACAAGGATCTGYTCAGAATATAAATTCAGATGCAGGAGCTCCTAAGTCTGATCAAATGGGTAGAGCCAGTTTTTAAAGCCAGTCCTCCAGAACATGACTGTATGCAGCTGAGCAAATCTGGCATTCTTTCTCACAGGTATCATTTCTGAAAAGCATTTTATCATACCACTGCAGAAATGGATGCAACACCAGCGTCAACAGGGCACCATCCCCACTCCACATATTCACACTGTCTTATTGCTGTTGTACATTCTGGTGTTGGAGGGCTGCAGAAAGACAGGCTCTCTCACTCATTGCTGCTGAGGTCCTTCCTGACTCCCTACATAACTCATGAATTAGGAATGTAGAAAAGATGTGTGGTTCTCTGCTGGGCATGTATTATGCGTGGAAATCTATGACTAATGTGGGAAGGGACCCTAATTTTCATATAGTTCCAAAGAAAATCTGTAGCTGTCACTACAGAGCAAAACAAGCTCCAATGAAGTTAAAAAAAAAAAATACAGCAATATACAACAAAATACCCCAAAAATGGGTACGTTACCAAGAGCATTTATTCTCTTTGTCTATCCCCACACACAAATCTTACCATAACATCCATATTCTTAACTCTATCTCCTCTTCATGTTCTTCATATTTTATTCATCACTTTATTTAATGAATAATTTTCTTAAATACAAGGAGTTATTTAGTTTAACAATCAATTGTGTTGGAAAAGATAGTTAAAAGGAAGTATAAGGAAGGCTAGTAAACATGAGTAACAGCATGCAGTACCTTAAGAGAGAGAAATTTAATTTTAGAAAACGAAGAGGATGCCCAATCTCATTTTTCAGAAACATTAAATGAAGATTATCTGTAATGTGATTTTTTTAAGTATCTACAGGGAATCAATAAAAGTGTCTTTGGTTTTGAAATTGAAATCTACAGGAAGAAATGGAGCTACTAAACTTAGAAATGGCAAAGCTATAGAGTGTAACTTCATCTAGGCTGTCTGTCACCTATGTAAGAGAAATGCTCTTGTATACATGACATGGAGAAAAGTCCAGAAGTCAGAGTAATTCATTTTTGGTTACTGGGCAACACTCTAACAGCAAACCTTTTCTTTTCCTGACAAAATGTAGAATTAGTGACAAGTGGAGAGATGTATTCTTGTGCTTAAAATAGACCATAATAGTAGCAGGAACTCCATTACACAGAGAGGAATCTATTACAAATGGAAGAGTGTTAGTCTGTAATAGATGACTTGTAATTAAATCATTCCTCTGAATGATGGCTTGTAATTTTTATATTCTGTCTTGGATTAATAAAAACAGGATGATGAAAATTGAAACACATACATTAATACTATTAATTTTTTGAAGAGATGTATGGGTGACAATTTGTTAATAATGTTATGAAATTAATGTAGCATTACAAAGATAACAGAGTTGAAAAATTTTAGAACGCCTACATGTCAATGTAAGAACAATGATACCTGATTACTGCTATCACTGACATATTTGTCATGGGCAGAAATGGTCTTTAATTAACAAAAACAAAYCTAACAAGACAAAGTTGATTACAGGATTCTTTACCCTATATTGAGATACAGCACTGAAACTGAAGAACACTATAGCATGACATAAAAAAGTGCTACTGCAAAAATCGTTGAAGTGAAATTAGATTCTGTTCCAAAGGACCATTTTTTTTACCTACTCTTTATACGTTTATAGTAGGGCCTAACTGATAGAGAGACTTGTGCTGGCCTAGAGCATAAAGAATTGGTTCATTCTGTRAGAGTAGTTAGAAAAAGTTTTAAAAACTACAGATGGAGGCTGTTTTCATCTATCCAGACTAACAAATGAGCTGCACCAATATTGTACTTAAAACAGAAAAAAGAAAACATTACTTGAATCCTCATAAACTGAAAATAGTAAGTGGTTCCAAAAAGAGAACAATTGATTTCTGCAATAAGTCTCAAAGTGATCTGCCTCAAGCACTTCCAGAGATGGCATTAAAAGTCAAAATAATTTAAAGTCAATAAAAAGGTGGCTCAGATATTAAGCCTGGCATTATAAGCAAAACACTATTCTTTACTATGGCTCATTGCAAAAAAGGAGCAAAGAAACTGTTAGGGATTTGTTTCTCAAGTGCTCCATTCAAGACGTCAGATAGATCTGTTTACTACAGCACTGTTCCTGAACTTCATAAAATTTGCAAAAAGCATCCTCACCACAACCAACAATAACAGCGGTGATAATAGCTTCAGATATTTTCTACCTACAAATCCACATTTGCATGCAGCTGCTTGCACATTCTCCTGTCATGCACACTATCAGAGAGCCCAGAAGTAGTATCAAAACTTCAAACTTCATGATCCCCACTGCCTTAGTCCTCCTACAACATTCTGTCACCCAATCCAACAAAAGACCTAACTCCATTCATTCATCCCCCCAGACAACATTCATCAAGCCCATGATTCCACTAAGATTCTCGTCATTCCCTGCAGATTGCCAGGAGAAATTACCACACAAGTGCCAGGAGAAATATTATCTGCCTGTTTGTGGTTCTCAGCTAAGGAAAAGAAAAAAAAAAGGGGGGGGGGGGAAGAAAAGGTATTTAAGGTACTTCACGTAGGCAGTAGCTACTCAGTGAGCACTCAGCTGACACTTCAAGTAAAAAAACCTCTTCTCACTTTCAGTGAAATGCATATTATACTTTGGAAACACCTCTCAGAGGAATTCTCATCTTTTCACCATTCCTCATTAAAAGAGAAACTGAGAAATTTGAGCAAAGAATTTGCTCAAATTAACCACAACTTATTCGGTTCTTATCTGTTACTCAAATGACATCTTGGTAGATAGCTGCAATAACATATTCCCTGGTACTCTAAATATACTCTTACAACAGTTCAGAAAAGACTACAAAAATGAAGGTATTAAATAAGAAAAAATAAAACATACAACTGGTTACAAACATAGAATTCCTTTAAGGTTATCAGCAGTATGATTTGACTCATAATATGCTAAGTAGGTAAGTTTTCACAGGAAAAAGAAAATAGAAAAGACCAACTAGTCTCAAATGAAGCCACCTCTGCATTAACAGCACAATAAAAATGGCACAAGGTCATTGAAGCTAACTTAGATTCATTTCATGATGCACAATCCAACAGGTAAGTTTCAACAATTAGGGATAAAAACAAAAATGCAAAATGTTCACATGTTCCTAATAAATATTAGCTCAACTCCGTCTTGCAGCCCATATTTTTATATTTTCTATTTTTTCCAATTTAATCTAATTCAAGTAAGAAGAAAAATAATTTTTCTTCTACCTTTACACCATGTTCTTCCAGGTACAGTATGCAGCATCACAACCATGAAAACAGATCATATGACAGATTGGGTCTTCATGCTGCCAGATGAACTGTTCATCACTCATTATTTTTTTCCTCCTATCTTCTTTCTATCGCTACCTCCACCTTTTGCTGTATATCCTTTTGTCCTTCCTATCAGTGGGGCTCTCTTCTCTCTCTCTCTCTTCTAGTTGTATAATGGGTGAAGAAGCCTGTTAGCTCAAAGTGATATTAATTCCCACCAGAGAGCAGCACARAAAAGGAGTGAAAGGCAACCCACATGATAGCTAGAGGCTACAGCACTAGGGTAAATATATTCATTTCTGCTGTCTCCCTACTATATCATTCCAAATTAGGTGCTGTCCTGATTAAAATGAGAAAAAATGGGCAAAAATGTGACATGAGTTCCAGAAAAATTGGCAACTAACTTCTCCAATGATTGCACCTTGCATTATGCAAAACARAAATAAAACTAGCTATTTTTAGTTTCTCCTATAAGGGTATATTCATATCCTTTTACACTCACTAATTTTATTAAACTACATAAGCTCAACTGTTTTTAAAGAAGCTTCCAAAGTCGATCTGTGAATATTTCTAAGAGAGGGATTCATGCACATATTACTAAGACTGCAAAAGATCTTGAATCACATCTGAATCAGTGACTTAAAGAATTAATTCTTTATAAAGAAGTAATCTTTCACAATTGCGCTGTCCTGAGGTGCTCTATTAGTTATTCAATGCAGGCTCAAATTTTAATTTTCCAGTGACTGTCCGTGTATTTAATACAAATGAAACAGTCTTCACAGTCTATTAATCATAGGCCCAATTACAAGAAAGCTCTAATTAGCTATGTCTAAATGTACCTATCAGGTTATTAAGTTAATTAAGAGACATTCCATCTTGCTCTGTAATTGATAACAGTAACTACAGAACAATTGCAGGTTTTATTTTTCATGATAGAGACTTCTACAGACTATGGTAGAATGGGTAGGTATTTTGGCTCTATTACACTATCATTTTATGGTTTAAATTAGACTTTTGAAGTAGGTGGAGTGAATTGCCCTCAGCAGATGTCTGTCTCTCCTGATCAAATAAAGAGATTAGATGGCTTAGCTTAGACTACAAGATACAGATGGTATTCAGTTTAAAATTAAAATAAATATAGGAGTCTTCACACAGATGTCTATGGTGAGCTCATCAATGAAGTCAACAGAGCCTAGAGAGCTGCTCAGTTGACTAGCAAATGTATGTCCACTTAGGATATGTAGAATTCCTCTCCAGGCTCCACTGATTGTACTGACTAGATGTWCATTGACCACAGGATCATCCATAGCATTCATAGGAGCCTAGACACTTAGAACACAGGCAGACATCTAAATTTAGGTTTGCTGATCACTTCACATAGGCTGTGTGAACAAAGAAGACATAAAATAAAGTGTAAGGGTAATAGAGTAACTGTGTAAGGGAAGGAAGTTTAATAAAGAAAGTTTTAGTGATTGCCATCTCCAGAATTCTTTTCTGATTTACACAGTAATAGCCCAAGAAAATTGAAGAAAAATATTTATCAATTTTTATTCATAATGRCTACAAGAAAGTTTGCAGCTCTGAAATTAGAACAGGTAAACATCACTGGTTCTAATACAAAAAAAGTATTATTTGGCAACAAAATGAAAAATATCAGCATCTTTATTTCTGAAAGTAGCTAGACTTTAAATCTACTTGAGAAATCAGAATTAAAAGGAGAAAATCATACTGCATAATATATTCAAAATGGGCTTCCAGGCATTCTGAGTGTTCATGAAATTACCATCACTGTTCTATACTCTATGAAATAAATTATTCAACACAAAACAAATCTCTATATAAATTCTATCCGTGTTCCTGCCCTACACTAGTCGTTTCAAACTAATCAAGAGGCAGAAAAACAGTYGGGAGTAAACCTCTAAAGAATTACTAGCTCTATTCAGCTTCAGTGTTTGTGCAAATATTCAGACATTTACCTGGAACTGACAAAGACTTTTCAAACAAACTTGCTTTATTCAAAGCCCCAACACTACCCATTCCTGCCATTTTAGCCCTAGCTAAATTTAATGGCATGAATCTGCAGTACATATTATAGCACATACCCTGCAAAGAAATTACTTTGGAAGTACAACTAAAGAGAAAGTACAAAACTAATGTTATGTCCCTCAGAGTTCTGCTGCAAACAAAATTACCCCCCAAAGGTGATGCTGATAAGTAACTCCACAGTATAGAACTAGCAGTAATGGTTTCAGACATAGGATACCACCATTCTGAGTCTCAAACTGTCTTTTCCATATCTCAGATCAGGATACTAACAACTCCCATAGTAAACTTTTGGTTTGCACAATTAGAGTATTAAGAGAGATTCTAAAAACAAACATATTTTGAATAGCTAAGTCTTCCCTAACAGCTCATATATTCTATTAAATACCTGAAAGTTTCTTTGCCATCAGTTCAGTCCCAGAAATTGTTCTGTTACTATGTTACTAATCTTACCTGCGGAGACTCTGAGGAGCAGAGTGGAAACAATATATTCTTTTCACTGATACAAATATAAGTCTTCTATACAATGGTTGATGAGATATAAATCATTCAATCACCCTCGGCAACTCAGGAACAAAAACTTTTTGCATAGATGAGGTAGAGCGGACAATTCTGAAGTTTCAATTAATCTCATGACAGTTTACTAGACTCTGCTCTGCAGATCATAATATGAACAATCACCACCTAAACCTCTTGCTGTATTTTTCACTTTCACATCCTTTGCAAATTTCTTCCCTCACATTGTATGTTTGGCATTTCAATTATCTTTGTCCCAAATATATTACTACCCCTTTTGAATTCACAAAATACCTTCAAACACCTTTGCTCTCTGGCTTTATTATTAAAAAATTTCCTTTCTTCCATTTAATCATTTCAGACAAGAATGCTGTCAAAATGGAGGTCACTGGAATCAACTTACTGTAAAACATTAACTACTTCATATTAGAATAAAAGATTAAAGATATACTACCCCTCAGATTTGCTGTCAACAATTTCACTTTCTCTTCCACAGTTTTTGAATCTCAACAATTTTCTATGACAATTTACAGCAGTCCTATCTCTCTGCATAACAGCTCCTCAGTTGAGGTTCTTCATATCATATCATAATCTGAACTTTAACAATTTATCAAACAAAGGTAGTTCACTTTAAAGCAGAAACATGGTAAGGTTTCCCTAAAGCATTATTTAGAATTCTTCATCAGCTTCCAATCACTCTACCAACCAGTGGAAATTCTACTCTGAAGACAAAGCACTTCACAATACATCTAAGAGAAAATGAAAACTATTGCAGCGGTTTTCTGGAAGGTTTGTAGTATCTACATTGAAAGGAAAATACTCACAGATAAAGGCCAATACAGGTTATACAAAGGCTAACAGTGGTTATTGTAATAACCACTGGTTTATTACAAATCTAGTTTGATTTCCTTAAATCACAGGCCATAGAACTTTACTCACTGCTTGTCACTGACTTTCCTAAAAACCTAATTCAGCAAGTTATATCTGGTATTTTTCTGTTCAACTGAGTGATCTTACCCCAATTTCAATGTCTAAGGTGATAGAAAAGCCACTTGTTCCACTTCATTCTACAAATCACTACTGGGAAGTGTTAAAAAATTGTAGCATATTTCTAGGGTAGGCTTTGCTAACTTAGCTTCTACCTACCCAAAACAGATGGAACTTTTTGAGGGCAGGTTATATTAGGAACTTACAGAGTAGGTATCTTCTGTGGGTACCACTACAGTAACAGTTATTGAGGGTTTATAATTGGAAGTCTGAAGGATAAGACTGTATTTAAGAGAAAAAAAAAGCTATATTAAGGATTGACTCATCAGAAGACTTAAGCTTAGACTGCTTTGACACATCAGAAGTAAATGATTACAAAGCTAGGTGCGTACTTAAAATGACATGATGAATTAGATCACTACTCTGTAGCTGAAGAATTTTATGCACCTCCTTCCAGCAGCCTATCCAAAAAACATTAGTCCTTTACTAGAACCTAACTATATAAATGTTTTGAAGATTGATAAAAGCTCTTTTAATTGTATCCAGTCCAAAATTAAGACAATACACATTTTCAAAATATACGCAATAACCAACCATACCTGTCAGTTTGGGGGAGGTTTTTGTCTAAAAATTGGATCGTTAATCCCAGTGAAGTTAAAAAATGTAAATAAAGTTTCAGAATTGAATCATATAYTTGACAAATTACTAGAAGAGAAGCTTACCAGAAGTACGTTTCACATTTATCACCTTTAACACTGTTTGTCAACTCCCAATTTCACAATTTAGGAGAATTAAACTGACTGATTTGTTAGTCCTTAAAGAAAATCATTAAGCAAGACATGATTTTATACTTTTTTCAACATGAGTCTCATTATTAGTTCTAAAAACACTGCACCACAAGTGTGACATTGATAAATTTGATCTAGGAATTAACAGTTCAAATTTCGTATTACTTAAAACCCTAATTTTCAACAAGTTACTCTTAATTTCCTATGGCAGGAGAGATAAAAGGACATAAGTTTGGCAGCACCTGATTACTTGGTATAACATCGGTGAAAGTCTACCTGAACTTCTCCCATGAGAAGGCTGCACATCTGCCCTACCAGCTGCCTGAAACAATGTAGTGCACTGTGTGTAGTGCACTGTGTGCACCTGTAGTGAAGCAAAGGGACAGGCATATCTATAGGACAGAAGGAACATTCCCTAATCTCTCCACTTTCTTTACTGCAACTGAGGTTTGTTGCTCCAGCAGCAGCATGGCCTTAAAGTAGGCATTCCCAAACCAATTTTTAAAGTAAACTCTTAAGAGCCACAGGTCTGATAACCTGTTGCTGTGCTTCTCTCTCCTCCATTTCATATGACTCTTTACTACTCTTCCATCTCCTGTACACATACAGTATATACAATTGAATAATAAGATTGTGGATAATCACAAAAATGTCTAGTAGCGACATCTAATATGACTGTGCTTGAGATTCACAGTTCACAGGAACTTCCAGTTCTTGATTGGCTTGGTATTAGTTCCTTATTACAGAACAGGATTTTCTGCTCTTAGGTAGAAAACATACACAGCTGGAAATACTGAATATATTCAATATGTTTCTTTTAATTATGAGCACAAATGCAAAAAAGTGAAATAGTTTATCTGGTGTTATGCATATATTCAAGGAAATACATTAATTAACATTGCAATGGCTGGACAACTTAGATAAACAAAATATTCATTATTCATAATTTGCAATCCAAACTCTTCCTATAAGCATAAAAACATTAACTCCTTCTGGTTTTGGACAACATTTATACACTCTAAAATTACATTATCATGAATTTGATTTTATAGGCTGTGCTGTATCTTAGAATTTACAAATGTGCATAGGTCATGAATTCCTCACATAAGCTATTTATCAAATTAATGTAGTTTACATGGAACACAAAATGACTCTTAATATATATGAAACATTGATCTTCAAAATGAATAATCTACAGCTTCTCCTCTTTGTATTTCATCAGTCTAAATAATCATCTGTCAATATTTTACTAATTGTGTAACAAGAACTACTGATGAAATCAAAAAGGTCTGATATTTTACTCAATGTTTTCTTGGTATAGCAGTATTGAAGAGAACAGAAAATAACAATATGACATTTACAAATCAACAATTAACATTAAAAATTAGGTAAAAACCAGGTTTCCTGCAAACTTTTTACATTTCTRTTCTAAAAACTATCAACTTTATGCAGAGCCATGGCACTGTGTAGATGGAACCTGAGGAGGAAAATCAGCAAAACTCTGCAGCTCTCTTTTCTGAGCAAGGATTTCCTGAAGAAGTTACTATGAGTATGTTAATATTGCCTACCACAGCAAAGAAGAATACCCCACTGGTACCKGCTAAGCATACAGCAAAAGAGAAGAAAAAAAATCATACTCAAGATTCACCAGTCAGCTCTGGGCTTGTTTCAGAATCCTAAGTCCTTAAGCAAGCTCAATCATGTAGAACACAGTGTTCTTAGCATAGCAGGCACAATGAGCCATCAAATAGTCATTTGTCCAAAGAATAATTTACCAGAAGGTATGAGGAAAATTCCTAAACCTATTTGCACAAATAAATGACAGAAGATCACAAAACAACAACAAAAAAAAATTAATATAACTACCATAAGTATACTAATACAAATACAGCTTTTTGGAAGTGCAACTGAAAAGACAAAACACCAGGGTCATAGGCCTAAGGCCTGAAACAGCAAATCTTGCTGGCCATCTCTCATGTGTATGCATGTATAAATAGAGATTTCCAGTACTTAAGTAATTTGCAGCTCTAGAAAAGAAACTCTGGTATTACTGGAATGTCCMTAGGACAAACTTCAGCATACCTCTTCAGATCTCTTGGGCCATTTTGAGGCTACCATCCAATTCAGACTTTGAACAGGAGTTCTCACTTTGTAAACAGTGGTGCTTAGGTGTTGCCTTTATCATACAAACTGTTTTGAAATTATCCATCAAATTAAGATACTAGAATCATAAACTAGCCTTAAATTTAGAATTAGAAACAATGGTTGTTTCCACTTCTGTATATACACTTTCTTTAATGAAGTCCATTACAATAAATTTACATCTGAAATATGAGYACAATCTAATGGATAATTATGGAGGTTTTTTAATGGGGTGTAGATTATTACAAAAGAGACTAGGCAGGTCAGTTTAATTTTTCATCATTTAAAATTGATGTTATGGGTTTTATTACCAGATTTCAAATAATAACATCCAAGGATTGTGGGGTTATATAAAATTGTACTAGTGTTAGTACGAGCCAATAAAAGATTTCATTATCTAAACTGAGAGTTAGGGGAAATTTAGTTACGCACAATCAGAACTCCATCTTGATAATCCACCGGTAATATAGATACCACTGTTTGAAATTACTCCAGATATATAAATTGTAATCTGTAAGAGTGAACTTTTGTAATCTGATGTACCTACAGAGTTTTAGCCAGATGCTTCACTATCAAGCAGAGCTGATCATGGAGAAGTGAACAGAAATCAGGATTACTTTCCAAGGTACATGCATGAATAACTACGCTACAAGCTGCTATCACTCTCCTGGGAGGAAGAAGATGCAAGTCTGATCCCTGCAGGTTGAAGAGGGCACTGAAAGCATAATCTCATAGCTCCTGAGCAAGAGAATTAAAGAGGGATTCTGTGACCATCTCCTCCAACCACATATTTTTCAAAGAAAAGGAAGCCATCATCAGTGTTTTTAAAAAGACAGCAGATCCCAATCTTCAGGACAGAATTCATCACTCTAAAATCTGAGCAAATTAGTTAGATAAGGTCTTGGATRGGGCTTTGGGATATAATACTTAATTGTTTACGATATTTATTAAGCCATTCTAAATAGTTCTTAATTCTTCTATGAATTGCAGAGGGACACTAGCATCTCATGCAGGGTTCTGAATTACACTCTAATGCAGAAACCAAAAAATCTACAATTACAACTTTAAATCATTTAGATAATTTATATCAAAACATTCTTAAAATCAACATATCACCATTACAGGAGACTTGCACAGAATTCATTACCAGCATCACTAGACAATCTTCCACTACCCTGCCAGACAGGTAGAGTCACATATGCAGCGGATGTACTGCAGAGTATCACATGGAGAAAGGAACAGCTTTATATGTAGATATTCATCAAATCGGTAATACTTGCAATCTGGGCACAAATTTTATCGAGATTGTCCTAGCTAATACCTGAAAAAGGTGGAGATAMAAACCTCTTTCTTCAGTGCTAGGGCTCTAATGAGCTCCAGTTCTCAAGATGCCCTGAAAATATGATTACTTCTCTTTAAYCAAACATCTACCTCTGAAGATTGGTTTCAATATTCCATTTTTAAGAAAGCAATGGTTTCCTAAAGTTCTTACTAATTAGATCCATGCAAACCTGCCAATAAGAACCGCTTCTTACAATGTCTGAAAGTACATAATGTTTTTCTCCTCAGATACAAAAAACAATTAGGCACTGGAGGATTTAGAATGCTTGGTAATGAGATACTATGCAATATACGCTAGTAAATGTAATGGGATACTTGGGGGAAAATGCTATGAAGTACAATGTAAATAACAACACTGAATGGGCAGTGTTGGACCGAATGAGGTGGCAGGTGGAAAATACCCATGAACATTCAGTTAGCATAAACAAAAGTCTACATCTTTGCTGCATACAAAGGTGTGGCAATCTCATGGGGAAAAAGCAGCAAAAATGAGAGGGAATTTCAGTTTTATAAATGGGATTGGACTCACATAGATTAACTTGAGCTTCTCTAAGTTGGAGATCTGTTAAATATAGAAGATTATAATCTTTGAAGATTTACAAACATATCTCAGTTAAAGTTGCAATAACATAAAAAATGGATTTAGAATATTGGTTTTCTAAGGCCATTACAGGGTYTTCTGTTCACGTAATAAAATCTTTCAATGTAAACTGTTGTGGAGGTTAGACACTCAAGTGCTGGAGAAGATAACGAGATCTAAAAGAGACTTCCAAGGATACATATTGCAGGCTAAGGTAATCACGTAATCACAGTTTTCTTTATTAAAAAAGTTCAAGAAGTTAAATTTGATAATTGCTAGATGTTTAAAAGGAAGAATCACCTCCTGGGACAGAAAAGCAATTTTAAGGAAGGTAATTCCCACAAACATTTTTGGCAAACAAAGAAAATGCTGTAAATAATTTTTTTAAGACTCTTAAAATATGCACACATATATATGTATATATAAACACTTGCCTATACAAACTTTCAAAGCTCAGTTTCATTAAAGATGGTACCAAAGTGTGATTGAGACATCTTTAGGAGCCTAAGGGACATCAAAGACAAAAAAAAGAGGTGTATACAAAATATAGAATAACTGGTACCTAAGTTACCGGAATGCATTGTGACTCAGCAAGCTCCCACTTTCAGACCACCTTATTTTTTCAGTAAATGTCAGTTTGTTTCATCTGCTAATCATCCAAAAGTCTACTTTTCTCACCACTCACATTAAGCAGAGCTTTCTCAATCACAGCAAYATGTCTTTCAGATCCTGCAAAACCTGATGCAGTCTAGACAGACTGACAGCTAAGATTCCTGTGAGGTCTGATGTAGTCGGTGTTTTCTGACCACGACTAACATATGTACAATAATAGGCCCCAATACCTGCTACCTGCAGATGACATCTAGGTCTCAGTCAGGCTACTGGAACCTATATACTATAAAGCTAGTATCAGCCTGAGGAAATTCAAATTCACAGTCCTCACCACACAGGATTTTGTTTAAACTCCTGGATATGCTGTATCAGTGGAAAGAAACTTTCCATGCTGCCTGCTACACCTGTGCTACTGCACAGAAAATAAATAAATGGGAATTCAGGCAGTGACATAAGGACATGCAAGATCATACAAACTAGCAGCTATTAAATAGCATTTAGATAAAATATTGACACAGTCTCCTGGCACTTTGGAGAGCTTTTTCACTTCCAGCTGTGGAAGGAAACTTTCTAGAGGAAGGTTTCTAGAGCAAACTAATCTCTGAAACACTGCTAGTATCACCTCTCAGAGGAGCACTCAAAACTTTGTGTCTATGTGCACAGCAACACAAGCTTAAAACAGCAACTTGACACTAAAGCTCTAGAGCTGGCTAAGACTTCAGAACCTTCTTTGTGCTTTTGCATTTATTACTACAGGTCAGTTCTTGCTTGTTTTATGCAGTTTCTGAATCACCATTTTGCTTAACATGCAAACCCTTGCAGTGACACAATCTAAAAATGCAACTAACAAAACTTGTATTCCACTGGAATTTTAGCAGTCTGGCTTGTAGCTACAGTCAAATCATTCCTTGGATCAGGCCGTCAATAAATTTTGCCTTGTAGCTTCTTCAGAAAAGGAAACCTTGAGAAATCACATAACTGCAACTCTAGAACTATGAAYGGTAAGCTATCCCTTTAACTTAGCGCCACTTCTACAATAAAATCCCATTCTGACATTAAAGCTTGATTCTAAACAGAGCCTTGACATAATSATTATTCCAGAATATGAACCTTGCTTGTGGAAACTGCTACTTGCATGTCTTCCACACATTTCACCAGTATCTGTCAGTAACATGTAATATACAGCCATAGCATAATAGATATGATAAACATGTTGACATCAAACCCACATTGGCAGAAAAATTAAAACTCAGGGCTATCAGATATCCATTAGCAGACACACTGTAATGATTATTCTTACAGGTTTTGGAGCAAGATACTGTATATCTTGTATAATTTGTAAAAGACAAAACAGTATTACCTTTCCCGAGGAAAAAGGGTACAACATTACTACATTACATTACCACGAAATTACATTTATTCAAGTCCTATAAAAAGACAAATATGAGATGATGTTTTAAAAAAAAATCTCCTGGCCAATGTGTAGAGTCTAAGTTTTTTAATATTCTGTATTAGTTCTATTTACTAAAATAATTTTAAAATTGCATTAAGAATTTTTTAATCTTAATCAAGAATTTTTAAAATATTCATATGAAAGTTCAATTAATAGCCAGCAATTGCAGTAATATCAAATGAAGAATGGGAGATTGGACCACAGTCCAGAGTTGGGAAGTTCTAATAAAATTTTAATTTTCCTGACTTTTGCTGCCTACGTAAGTTAAACCTAAACGTGCTCCAGTAGGGATTATCAAAAAAGAAATCCAGTGAGGTTAACATATACTCCCTGATGCTTAGCTTTTTATTTAAATTACGTCATTTAGAGACTTTCCTTTAATACAGCACCAAAACAACTGTTGGTAATAGTCAGTCTAATTAAAAGTTTTATTCATATACTTTGAATAGATGAATATCTATTCAGATATGTATCTTAATTTCCTATTATTTACCAGTGATAAATTAACTGGGTCTCATGAGACTTAATACCAACATTGTAGGCAGTTTTTAAATAGAACTAAATGTTTAGTATGCACTGATACAACAGAGATTCCTTAATTGGAAAGGTCAGAATTTGTTGCCATAGGAAAATATGGAAATTCATTTCTACTAGAGCAAAATACAAGAGATGGTCTCATTTAAAGAGTTCCAGACATATACGCAATATGTAAATTCTGCAGATATGAAACAAAGTATTGATCAAGTCAGTTTAACATAGCACGTTAAGAATACAAAAAGTTATTTCACCTAGAAGTAGTCACTTGACWGATTTAAAGCTACTTATATCCTTTTTTTCACCACAGTAAAGGTCRTATCAATTTGCCTTTTACAGGTAGTGAAAGATACACAGTATGTTGTCAGAATACTCATCAAAGCCATTGAAAAATATCTGCMGGCAGATATCCGATAGCTCTCAAATATCTATGAGAGCACACAGTCATAATCAGTTTGGCTTTACATAACTTATATTATGTGCAAAAGGCTRAAAAAAATCTCTCCACTTACTATTTTAAGGAACACTTTTACACTAGCAGTTATTTTAACTTATCTTTGGTAACATTTGTTACCAAATTGTTTATTTTTTTTTATACTCACGGGGAACTTCTGTGTGTTATGTGCTACCACGGGATACCAGCATCTGTCATATTTCTGTTGAGTGTTAATGTACCTGCATTTATCTTCAGCCACAATTGGGAATATGTTAATAATTCCAGTTCAACGTGAAATAAAATCCAGCTGTGATTGCTTCCATATGCACTTTTAACATCCGTCAGTTGAGCCAAAATTACTTGTATGACTTTCCCTATCGGCAAGCGAGAAGGCAGAGAAACCGCTTTAATGATATCTTTTTTATTTTCTTAATATTATTTTCAAAGTTCTGACAGATTACTAACATTTTCTGCCTTCATGGATAATCTCTTCATTCCAASACAAATTAAAATAGGATAGTTTTTCTGCTCAAAGCAGAATGAGAAACTCTCATTCTGAGAATGAATGTCATGATATTCAAACTGAAAAAATACTGAAGATTGGGCACAGCTCTATACGGGGAAAAAGACACAGAGAAGTCCATTTTGACCTAAACAGTGCATGCTTGAAGTATTCAGATCTAGAGTGCAATGTGTACCAGCAAGAATCATGTATGAGAGATGCAAAATCAGGAATGCTAAGGAAAGAAAACATGAACCCTGAGCCTAGAGCTGCCATGTATCACGCTCCCCCAGCCATCCTTCCAGGGTTCCCAAACTGACCCTTCCAGGGTTCCCAAACTGGTTCCCAGAGGCACTACCAGGTTCACTTCTCTGCCTGAAGCCTGTGGAGGTACAAGCAGTTGCTGCCTCATGCCTCTGTCTCTGCTTGCAAATGGCCCAGGGTTATAGAACAATGTCCAGATCATGGTTCTGGGATTCTCCCGAAAAAGTAGACACTTCAGTGTCAAGGTCTGAGTACACACAGACCTGGCAAGTCTAAGGCTAGAACCCTACAGAACAGATAGTCTACTAAAGATGAACAGCAAGCTGCATAATTGACTGCTTCTACAAAGACAAATCTAGAGTTACAATGCAGACACTCGGCTTATCTTCTGAAAAATGAAAGCAAGTACCACCGTTCCTCCAAGATCCCATCAACACATTTATTTGCTTACCTCATCTACCTGCTTTGTGCTGCCTTGAAACAAAACTCTAAAATCTTTGAGCAAGAGTTCTCTTCTGCAATGCGTCTGAACAATTTCTGGCCCAGTATGGTACTTTTTCCTTGCTGAAGCCAACAGATTAAAATATAACATCAAGATAATGGAGTTCTTCACCAGTTGTATATCTTGTTTTACACAGAAAGGAAAACCTATTCCTATTGTACAAGTGTACAAGTGCACTCAGAAAAAGTCACCACAGTATTTCCTAAAAGGCATGAAAACACAAGAATGGCAGGCTTAACTCTGTAGTCGCTCTAAGGACAGCACTGATGTCTAAGTAATCTTTGGCTTTGTTCATATAAGAAATATTACGCTTTATTTTAATTCTAGAAGATTCAATTTGAACACTTGTATCAGACAGTCTTCCATTAAAGTAATCAAGTTACTTGCACATCCAAATATTAATTCTCTTTGCCAAAGTACAGTTAAAACATGTTGCATGGAACCATTCTTTGAATGAATTTTTCACCCATGTTTTTCCACTGGAATTACAGAGCCAAAAAAATACTTCTATAACCAGCATACAATTCCATTTATACAAGTGATGTTACAAATCAGAGAGAGAGTTAATGATCGTCATCAGAGGAGACAGAAGACAAGCCTWTTACCCCACTCCCAAGCCGTTCAGACTCAGCATGTTGCAAAGCATGCTTCCCTTCCTCTGGAGCACCATGGAGACACTTCCTCCTCAGGGGCTGGATGTCTGATGATCACATCCAGAAAAAGCATACCCCCGGAAAATGACTCCTCTCCTCAACAAATGAAGGAAAAAAAGAGCTTATGCAGAAGAACAGCTTGTCTGTTGTATTCTGCACAGGAATATATCAAACTTTGTTGATAATATACGATTGACACAGCCCAGCACAGGTTTAACATAAGGGATGGTCCAATGCCAAATGCACGTTCTAAGCACTCAGCACTGTACACCTGCACACTTGCTGCAGATTGTCTTTCAAGTTGGGGTTGCATTTGTCTCTGGTTTACAACTGCACATAACTGAGTTCTGTCTTCTTCATTTTCTATTTGGATAAATTTCTTGTTTCTTTGTTTCAAATCTTATTTCCTGTGTTAAAAATAATTAAGCTTCAAAGTAAAAAACAAAAAACTTCAAAGTTAGGTTTAGAAACTGCTGACACAAACTTACTGTGAGAAATATAAAAAAGTAAACCAAAGTAATCACGTATTACTTCTAAAAACRTATTCTCTAACACAACTTGAAGAAACTATGCTTTTCAGTAAGAACAAAAAGGAACAAAAAAAAAAAGATCTGCTCAGATTTAATTTGCAMATTACTGCTCAACTCACTACCTACCAAAAATAATGACTATAAATTTCACTTTCTTAGACTTACTCTCATCTGCTCAGCAGCACGTCCTTACAAAGGAATTTGAGGTAGCATACCTTGCATCCTAAGCACACAAAAACAAAAGTGTATTAAAAAGACATTAACTAACACGTAAGTGACCCAGCTATTATTGAATCAGATTATTTTATCTTTTTCCTTTTTATCTCTTGGTATAGCACCAGTACTTCATGATTCACATACTGAAATGAGATTCACTGAAATCTAAATTTGTATATAAAGCTATTGGAAACAAGCTGAAGCATGTAAATAGTTTTATCTTCATGATTTTTCTCATGGATTACTCATGATTTATTCTGTTCAAAAGTTACTTGCAGGCTCAAGTCTTTACAGAATCTTCACCTAAATAAAAAATGTGAAAAATTTCACTCACACTAGCTTTAAAGAACACTGAGAAACTGAGAACTATGCCAAAAAAGAGCTGCAAAAAGTCTCTGAACTGGCAGGATGCTGTTTGGCCTTTGGGAGAGCAAGTGCATTGGTTGCACAGGCTTAAGGCTGACACCATATCATGCCCACAAATAAAGTAGGTCTGAGATAATGGGGACAGCTAAATAAATATCAGCTTACATAAGCAGGACTCTTTATCGGGTAAACTTACTCTGTAAGTTATAGGTTAACTACGTTACATATATTACAGCAATATTAAAGCCATTCTTATTCTATGCAAAATGCAAGCATTAAATATGGAAAAAAAAATGAATGTGTAATAACATGTAAACTAATGAATAAATATTTTTGACAGGAGAAAAAAATAGCAATAAAAAACACGAACAGTTTTAAAAAAGGTCATCATAAATGGTGAATCCTAATATTTAAATCACATGGATCCATTTTTTAATTTACTTTCCCACTCAAGCAAAGTAACAGTAGCATATAAGCAAAAGTGGTATATTTCCAAAAATTGTCATTTTCACCTTGGAGTATCCCCTCCAGGTAAATCATCAGAGGCGGTCAACACACCCCCACTAAGCTACACAGAACAGTAACTGGTACATCCATTAGCTGTCCTCTTGAGCCATGTTCTGAAATGAAAGACTAAAGGAGTATATTCTCCAAGAAAGCTACAGCCTTAAGTGGATGTTCTCATCACATATTTAAGTAAAATATTAGTGTATTAACAATTTAGAACTTTAAATTGCTAGTAAAAGTGATTTTTAGGGGGGAGGATCACTGAACTGTACTTCTAACTGTAGCTAGGCCCATCATCTCACATCAGGTATGTCTACCATCAAGACTCCAATGGCTTTGGCCATTAGCAATCCCTTCACTTTCAGAAGCTGAGATCTGTTTAGTGACTAAGGTAATTTTGGGTTGTAATGCTATTTTTAATACCAGCGAAAGCACTGCTAACTTCATTTTCTAACTCTTTTTATTAGGAAAACAATGCCCGCAAAGCACTTGCACATATTTTTACTGGTTTGTTTCTTACACAACAAAGTTCCCAGCCATGGCAGTGATTGTCCAATTRAAGCTTTCTGATGATTTGATTGCTGTAATTTAATGGAAGAGTAGATCTGCCTGGTTACGAGCTAAGGCCTTACTCTTGTAAATCAGGGCCTCATCAACTACAGCAGAGCTCCCTGTGGGAACAGAACGTGCTCACATGGACTGCAGTGCAGCCTTGAGACTTCTCACTGTTCTGAATGGGCACACTAAGCAAGGGAGAGGGGAGAAGAAATCAAWTTTTTAAATGTATGGCATCAATTARTGGGATTAATAGCACTACCAGGCATTGAGACAGTACAAAGAAATAACAGGAAGTATAAATGCCAGAATGAGCTCAGGGCCTTGCTGAGAAAACTCCTAAACCATATGAAAACTGCGAGAACCAGAGGAGTTTGCAGTCTCGTGCTGATAAACAAGACAAAGGATGCGTAAACACAAGCACAGAATAATACATCTAAGCAATGCAGCAGGACATCAGTAGTAGAAGTGGGAACAGAAGTCAGATAGCAGACTGCCATTTCAGGACCCTGGCTACTGTACATTCTACTTCCTCTAATGACTAATTTTTTCTTCAGTATTTAAGTAAATGATAAGCCAATCTTCATTTTAACCAACTTCATTCTTCTAATCCTTTTTTCTTTTATCATAGGGAAACATAGAAGAAAATAAATTTTCTCGAGTTTCTTATTTACCTTTGTTCCTTTTTCTTCTGTGCTATCTTTCTCTTYCAGATATTCTTACTTCATAGGATAAGAAGTCTAGATTAAATCTGTTTCCCAGCTAATTCTGTCTTCTCTTTGTGCATCTTTGCTTTCCTCTGTATTGGTTAATCTGCACTGAGCCTTAGTCTGACAGCTTCGCTACCTTACATATTGCAGTAGACTACCTACACGCATTATTCCGAACCAAGACGCTCTTACGAGGTGCTTAGATGGAGCTCTAAAATACAGTTCTTTCCTGAGGGCTCTATATCATGCAATGGGCTATGTCTTTACACTGAGCAAGTTGTAGCTTGCCTTCTCTCCACTGTCAGTCATGTGCAGAGTTCATCCTCACAGCAATAATGGGTAGTATGTCATGGTAGCACTCACAAAGGAATCTCTGTATCTGCAAAAAATGCACTATTGTCCTCAGCTTGTGTTTCTCTGGATGTGCCCTCTTTGTTCTCATTACAGAAGTAAGGACAAGAATCTGTAAAATATTTAGGAAGACACATACCCAGGTCACATTGGGTGGATCGAGCATGTCATGCCCGATTGGCCTGGATATGTGTAGTTAAAACAATGTGACTGAACAGGAACATAGAGCACTTACTGYATTTGTACAGCATGTTTGCACAGCACACATAGTATTCTCAGGTATGCCCTGATGCTTCAGAGCACCTACATGCACTGCATAGTGTGTGCACTCATACAAACACAAATATTTCAATCTGACAAATCCCAATAATACCAGTCATATAAATCAAGTAATCTTGTCCTCTCCCAAATTCCTCCTCCTTCTTCAAATTAAACTCTAGCCTTATCTACACCCTTTCCCCATAATTCTACCTCTACAAATTGTCACAGAATTCATCACATTACTAACCTGCTTATCCATAATTGTTTGCTTATGTTCTCTCCTAAGTTATCTCCAAATGAAAGTATCCTTCCTTTTCAGTTCTATGACCATTTCCCTAGTCTCCAGAAGAGCCAGCTTAACTTATTTAGACTTCTAGGAAAAATTCTGCTATCAGCAGTTCAGAGCGTGTTTCTTCTGTGTCAGTGTACCAAAAAAACATGGAACTTAAGTATCATTCAGGTTTTCTTTCTTTGAGATGGATATCTGACCAGAGAATTCTTCACAATCATCAGTTTACCCCTCCAGGTAATCACAGGAATATCACCTGAGATGCAATGCTATCTGCAATGCTATCAATGGAGTACAACACAACATATGATGGAAGAGTTCGTGTCACAGCAGCCAGTATTGATAGTAATGTTAAGAGCATCTTTAATTCCCTGGAAAATATATACTCAAGCAGTATGGCCAAGATCAATTATTAAAGGCATAAATCACGTGCTAAAAAACATGAACATGATCAAAAGTTATAATTTCTTGTATTTCCTCTGTATTTCTCATTCTTCAGTTATGCTTTCAGCATAGCACTAGAACTTTACTTTAAAAAATGAAAGAAGAGATTCCAGGTAACCATTTGACTCTAGGGACTGATATTATAAGAAAAAAAAAATAGAAGAATAATGTCTTGGCAACATAGCATTAATCTTTATCATCTCATCCCTTTTCATTTCCTATCATTTCTCATTTCCACACTCAGTGCATTTGTGTGGTCCATTTCCACCCAATCCATTAGGTCATATTTCCTAAATTCCCTCTGCTGCTGTGATTCCTTCACAGAAGGCTTCACACACAGGCTGAGCTCCATGGAGTTCCCCTCCCCTAAAGGGAGCTGCACCTTTAAAAGGTATGAGCCAGATGAAGCTAGCTTTAGGCTTCTCCTATACAGAAAGAAGCAACTATGCTTCTCTCCTTCCCCCTCACCCTCTGGCCACATACTCTTACTTTTTCTCTAGATCCAATGACGTGCTCCTCATCACACCACATGCCAAGCCACTGAGCTAAACCAACATTCACATTTTTTAGGATTCCTTTTGTTCCATTTCAACTCTCCAAACTGGATATTGGCAATATCAGACAACCACCAGTGCTTGAACAAAAATAGTTGAAATGAGCAGCCACAGCTGAACATGAGTGGGACCTGCAGCAACTGCCTACCAAAGCAGCCTCAGAATCTCTGACTCCAGAGTACCTGGAGTAAAACAATCTCTCAGGGGAGGAATGATTCAACTAAAAAGGCTTCAACACAGCTGAAAGACCCTAATTCTAATGATTCCTGCCCCAGAAAAGAGCTCCTCCAGMAACCAACAAAAGAACCTGATAAGCTTATTGTTCCAGCTACTATAGCGAAATCTGGTGAGTGAATAGAATGATTTCATTTGCTGAATATTGCAGGGAGCTGGCAGAAAGAGGAGAGAGAAAGAATCCTTCACGTAAATACACAAGAAGGTAGCAATTTCCATTCTCCATATGGACAAGAATTTTGTAAGAGATGACTGAGGGAAAATAGTCCTCTACATATTATATATCAGCAAATTTATACATACTGTTTGTTTTGTATAGGCACTTCCTATAATTGTAACATTTTCCACACATTGCAATGTAAGGTTATGTTCAAAACTCAGGTGTTTCACTGGAAAGTATAATAAATGTTTAGTGCAAGATGATACTTTGCATGTTATGTGAACAGGGGAAGAAAGCTGCCGAAATAACAGAAAAGCCAAACCAGAGATACAGTATAACTTTAGCCTAACAACCCTGCCTGAACATCTTTGGATGGAACTACTCTATTTCAGTGAAACAGAGTAGCCAAAAGAGAAATTAACACAGCATGACATACAGGCACTTGCCATAGGAGTTAAGACATTAAAAGGATTAAAAGGTGTCTGTTGCAAGCTTTTAAGGACATTGTCCTTCATATTCCGAGCAAATATGGATGTTTTGGGTGATCATGTTCGAGACATAGGTGTGCTTTTCAAATGATCATGCTCTCCTTGTACATCCTGGAATTAAAGTTACAAATTTTATTCATCCTATCAAATGGATGCTGCTTTTCATTTACTTTCACTAAGTCTGAAACAGCACAGTGCTTTCATCAAGAGGTCAACATTTTCCTACAGCAACTGTATTTGAAAATAATTTTCCTTCTAGCAAGGTTGCAACTGTTTCTCACAGTTTCTGGTAACAGAAAAGATATCCCTCCCTCATATTTCATAGCTAGGAGAACAAGAAAAGAGTGCAATTGCATGCAAGGGAGAGAATACTAAATACAGTAGATAATACCTCATTTTTATCTGTATAGTACAGACATTAAGGGTTTTGGGCAGTCTTTGGTCCAGAAGTTACAGAATATAAAAATGCCTGAAGCTATCTCCCAAGTCCAGAAATAATAAAATATCTCCATTAACCCTCAATCATTCAAAAAGCACATATGCTTTCCAACAAAAATCACAAGACCAATCATAATGACTTATTAGTCCCTGCTTCTCTGTGTTTGGTGTCTGGGAATGGCCTCAGCAAAGCATGGTATTCCACAAGGTAAAAGGAAACAGAATTCAGAATGTAACATAGGTAACAAGAGAATATGCTGGAATGCAACAATGGAGGAAAACTGCAGGAAAAAAAAGCAAAAAAAACAGCACTGATAATGAGGAAACGAGAGATACACATTTGGCCAYTGGAGGACTGGACCTTCAATTAAAAAGATGTAAGAACATAAACACACGGAAAAGACAGAAAATGGAAAGGAGCAAGTGGAAAGTAAAGAGCTGGAACAAAAAGGGAAAGAATATTTTTAGAAGTGGGATGTAAAACAATATGATACTAAGATGCTCTTGAATATTACACTTTAACTCATTTTTTGAGTGCTTCATCTTGCAAAACGCCATTCTAAGAGAAGCAAGCACTAATAACAAGCACTTCTATCACACTATCTGTGTCCATTCAGCCAATCTGTAAACCACAGATACCATGCTGAAATGAAAAAGCTAAAAAATCTGCTTGTTTTGTAACAGTACATAAGTGTTCTATATACTGTTGAAATTCTGTTTAAGGGACTGGCTACTCAAACCTTTCAGAATTATATTCCATCTAGGAGGTGCAAAAAAATCCAAAATACCAAGACTATGCTGACTCTRGGGTATTGATAGCATCTAGTACACCAGGAAAAGCATAAACCAGCAACAACGAAGAACACACAAGAAAAAATAGAAGACTGAATTAAAACTATAGAGGTTTCTTGTATTTAATATTGGACATTTATATTTGTCCTTTTTAACAAAAGACTATATTAATCAAAAGAAACAAAAGAACTCACTTCTAGTTTACTTAACACCACGTATTAAATATCATTTGAAACTTGGAAAAGACTTCATAATGTGACGAAAAGAAAAAATAGTAGTAAYAATGGGCTTATTTTGATTCAGATTGATTCATTACTACAACGGCTGCCACACAAGAATTCAAAACCATCATTGTTCCACTGCATGTCTTACAGCAAAAACCTTAGTCATGGCATTTTATTTTAAACAGAAATACGTGTTAACTCTAGACCTTAGTCCAGAGCAGTGAGGCTCTGCTAGTACGTGGTGATGAGTAATTTCATTAAGAATTACTCCTCAGTTTCCCAGCTACAAAGTGAGAAAATAGTGATAAACTTAGAATGATGTAATGTTGCAAAATTATTTCAAAGAATAAGATAAACAGGGTGGCTTAAACTCAATACATGAATAAACAATAGGAATAACTATTACCATACATATATCCAAGCAYTCAGTTCAACAATTCAAGATAAATACTTTTTATTCCTTCCCCAAAAAATCTACAATACCTCCTTTTTACAAGAACAAGCAACAAGAATGACTGTAAGAATCTACACAAATGCATTCATCTACCTAAAAATCCACATTTGTTACAATACTTCTGATGATAATTAATTTTTTGTGAACTAGTTATGCCTTCTGCTCTCCCTCTCAGGAAACAATTTAATTGTCACTGTGAGGGTTTAAAAGCATTTAAAGTTAATATAAGAAAAGGAAACTACTATGCAGCCTGCATTTTAAGTTAACTCTAACTTTCTATATTTTAGATACAATTATCAAATGTAATTACTACTATTCATTTGATAAAGAAAGAAATCAGTCATATTGTGTGTCCATACAAGCTGCCCAAGAGCAATCTAATAAAAGGCAATTTGAAAAAAAAAAAANAAAAAAAAAAAAAAAAAAAAAAAAAACCACACCACACACACACCCTTCTTTTCAGAAATATTTTTGCCACTGTGGAAACAAGGTTTGTGTGATTATCATGTGCATATTTGTGACTACACACGTGCACACCTGTACCTGTAATCTCCTTCACTATCCCTTTCCACTGATTTTTTTTTWAATTTTGGGGTAATTTCAGTCAAATCCCCAAAGCAGAGTTGCCAGAAATGCAAGTTCTTTCAAATGTTATGAGCTTAAGTAGTCAGATAGCAAGAACAAAACACATTATTCTTCTCACTCAGAAAGAAACTCTTTTCTTAAACTCAGATTCCACAGAGCAGACACATTCTGMATGCCCCATCCATGGAAAAAATTCACTCAACTTTACTGCACCTTACTGGTCACCACAAAATCCAAGGAAAAAGCATAAAGCCATTACTCATGGAGCTATTTGCTAACAGAAGAGTCTGTCTATAGTTTTTATTAGGGTTTTCACTCTTCGTTTTGTCTTAAAGACAACTTTGCTAAGGCAACCATCTAAGGCAATCTAATAGCAAGTACTCTGAAAAGCAAAGGATACGCGTGCATCTCAGAGCATTTTTTTCCATTTTGCTTTCATTCTTCTCATGCAGGTCTTTTACTTCAGTGCACATGAAAGCTATCACAAAGCCCAACTGTAGCAGCTGACAAAAGTTAAATCTTATTTATGCTTCCCCACCCCCCACTGTGTAACATTGTGAGCCATTTTCAGAYCACTGCTGGTTTGCACATCCCTTTCAAAAAACAGCTGCTCTATTGGCTCCTCTGAAAGAGGGAATGGCAGGRTGAAACAATGTGAATTAGTAGTACAACATTCACTTTGTACCTAAAATTATCTTAATGAATTACTGAAAAACTTTGTCTTTCAAAGGCTCCATCTAGTTGCCTGAAAATAAATGTTTCTCTGTATAAATTCACACAACCCACAGTAGGCTTTTGCATGCTAGGAACAAAATCTAACTGATTAAGCATAAAACCAAAATAAAAGATAATTTGAGCAAATCCAAAAGAAAATAGTTCTGTAACAGCATTACCATGATCTAACTCACAGATATTACACCTTAAAACAACTTTGATACTGCAAGAAATCTTAAACTGGTAACAGAGATGCTCAGTTTGACAGTCTCTGCCTCTGCGGATCTAAGACCTGAGGGCAAAAGTTGCTTCAGAAAATGATCCAAACACCAAGATGCACTCATAAACTTTGACTAATTGACTCACAAGGTCCACTATAAATGCAGTGTCCAAGTTTACATTTATTTTTAAAGTTAAAAAGTTATTTTAGTTAAATTATCCATAGGAAGTCAATGGATAATATACATGTATGATACTGTCTCATTTAGAAAAAAAAAACACACTAAATATAACACACTTAGTTTCCTTTTTTATTTCATTCAGAAATTTTGTCTGCTAAAAGGAAATAAGCTAACTGTGGTAGTATGAATTTCATCTTTATTTTGTTCAAAATGAAAAACTATAGTTCCAAGCCCAAATTTCTCTGAGAAAATAATTCTTAGATAACCTGCATTTTGGTATGTTTATTTTCAGAAGAGTTGTTTTGTTTTTTTTCAGCACAAAGGAATTACAGTTTTCTGGTTTGCATGCCAATAGTATACTTGCTCAATTTTTTAGCTGCAGTTCTATAAATAAGAAAATTTTAAAACACTAAATTTATTTCAGAGCTCTCAAAAATTTACTGCAATTTATTCTTAAGACTGCTGATCCAGCTTTCAAATTCATAGCAAAAAACTGTCTAGGAGATCCTGAAGAGACAGAGAAGAACAGAAGTCTACAAGTATAGATACTGACAGGCATCAGGATTATTCATCGAGATTATTAGCACAAGGAATTTGTTGGACTGGATGCTTACAACGCAAAGTGGGTCAATACTTCACTCAGACAGAAATGAGTGGGTGCTGATTTTGAATACTCTGTCCTAGTCAATTTTAAGCACACACCTCCTGTTCACATTTCAGAAAGATGGAAAAAAACCAACAGTGAAGCTTCTTCTCAGAAATAATTCTTGTTACATTCCAAGAGTTCAATGTAAAAAAAGATCAGGTAGTGCTATGCTAAGTATTGCCACAAAATCCCAGAAGAGAGGCATTTCTAGAAGGCATTCCTCAAATCTAAACTAGGTATCCAACCACAGTATTCTCAGACACCAATAAACTCTTACAGGAAGAAGACTAAGCTTTCAAAATTAAAAATTGAAATGAAAAAAAAATGCCTTGCAAACCAGGATAAGATAAGGAAGAGCCAGGTCATGAAAACTGACAGAATTTAAAGGGTTAGCTTACGACCAAATTACTGTCAGCATTACCAACACCTGCATGGCTTGAGGCATTTAGAAGTTGCCTGYAGGTTCACAGAGAATTTTAACCACAGCAAAACCTTAGGCACTCGTAAGCTGAAATAGCAGCTAAATAAGAATTTTGAAAAGCCTTGACTTGAGAATCTRCATTAAACGAGTGGAAATTGTGATAAAGGATCTAGGTTGTCTTAAAACCTGTCTTGAAGTTCCAAAATTGACACAGTCTCAGAAGTACACACTAATTCTCGCTCATCTCCCTTCCCACCTTTAAGCAATAAATAAGAATTTAACTGATAAAAATGTTTGTGGTCAAGTGAATCTGGGAATTATCTTTTACAGTTGGCTGGATAGGACTTTCTACAATCCATTAAAAGATACTGGTAATCAGTAGGAGACTGATGCCTGCTGAGTCAGTCTGATAAGCTCATTAATTCTTTTTCCAGAAGGTTGCTCCTACTGTTCTTTATACAGAGATAGAAACAACTTTTTAACAAAGGAAGGGCCTTATAGTCTTCCTGCATCTCACATATCAGTACTTCTTTTGAATACTTCTCTCTTATT
Organism: Rhea americana; assembly: GCF_003343005.1. NCBI lineage: Eukaryota > Metazoa > Chordata > Aves > Rheiformes > Rheidae > Rhea > Rhea americana. Next base: position 949,629 of record NW_028186365.1, on the reverse strand, counting down.
AGAAAGACAATGAAAGTGTCAAATCACACAAAACTTCAACGAAGAAGTAAAATGTACTCATCTCCATAAACAACATATAYTGAAGGTAAAAAAGATGAAGTCCCAAAGAACAGGTGGATGCTACTGGCTAATAAAGTATAGAAAGTCCTAACAATGGTAAAAGAGGGGAAAAAAATACAGGACAGAAAGGGGAAAAGATACGTTATCAGAAAAACTCCAAGCAACTGTAACAGAATGACCAAGTGAAAACTAACAGCATCAACAGCTCTTAACCATAATATAGGGTGATTACACATCATCAGAAAGCAGCCTAGTATTCCTGTCATCAGCTCACTGTGCCAGCATAATCATCTAAAATATACAGTGATACTCCTGATCACTTATCATTCATTTGCGCAGGTGTGCAATGATTTATTTATGCATCACCACTTTGCCTTCTGAAAAAGTCCCGGTCTCCTTCGTTCATTTTCTTCTCTCTTGTGATTGCCCTCAGTTACCCACTATTTTTTACGCATTTCCTAAAATGTTGAAGTATGTATTGAACAATTATAGTCTGCTCAGCACATAATACTGCAGAAAATTGAATTCAAGTCTACTCTGTTCTGGCTTGGTATTAGAAAATTAGTACTCACTGCAAAAGATGGCTGTCATCTATGACAACGGGTGATTCATTAGCATCAAAACCAGAAGTGGGGTAAACCTATTAGGAACAGTGTGAAGACAATGACAGTTGTTTCTGAATGAAAGCTGAAGTGCACGTCTTTTTTCATGATATGACAATGTCTACAGCTGTGGAAAAATGATGTATTACTGAATATATCGGACTGTGAACATACATCATTCCCAATATGCAACAATTGTATATACAATAGGAATACTAGTATAGAGTATAAGCTTCACCCTATGCATAGTTTTTGACGAGCTCTCATTAACTTTAGAAACATGCCTCCTCCTTACTAAGGACCATAAGATCAAGCACAAGTTGTAGATCTCCAAAATACTGTTGAGAACAAAAAACACACTACCAAAATGAAATAAACATGAAGAGATTTTAGATAGAAGATGTGGCTACTAAGGAAGTGGAGAATATAGCAGTTAAGATCCTTTTTCTCGGTGTTGTAGATTAAAATAACTTTTGCCAGCTGCATGAATGCTACAGCCCTGTATCTTAAATTCATTCCCTACTATTGAGGTCTAYGCAAGTTTGGCATAAAAATTTCGTTCCGGTATAGCAGAGCATGCTAACAACCTGTAGACAGTCTACAAGGTTTAAGGGATGTGAGGAGCCTTCCACAGCCTCTTTATAGCAAGATGAAATCTCTACATTATTAGTGATTAGTGAAATATTTAGCGATATAAGAAATGCTATAACAAAGACAACCTCTTCATGTTTTTCCTCCACTGTTGATAATTAAATTATCCTACTATTTTACTAATAGAAGTGAGCATCTTACACTATCGAGAAACCAGGTTAAAGGACAGTGATTCAGAACGGCAATGTCTGGTAAAGTTTGTTTGATTTTTCTTTTTATATGTAAAACAACAGGATAGTTAGAGAAAATTCAGAAGAAAATGACAGCTATCAAAGGCCTATCTCTTCATCTACATCAGGGCACTTAATTCCCTTTGTAATAAACAGGAATCCGTTAGCTATATAGCCCTAGCAACTGCACTGATTAAAACAGTCTTCTGTTTAGAAATTGAACCACGAAGTGTTTGTGAGAACTAGAGCTAGAAAACTCACCAACTGTCCTCTCACATCCACTTACAGTTCTTTCAAATAGGGTCTTCTTTATTGTGAAATGAAAATATCCAACACTTATAATACTGAACCAACATAACTGGTAATAAGAGCTTCAGTCCATGGAAAATATAAAGAATTGGAAAATTGCCAGTCCACTGGCAATTAGTTTTCTAACAAAATTTGACTCCTAAAAGGGTTTGCAAGCGCCATTCAAAACATATACTGAAGACATACTCTATCTCACTCTCCACCACTCTATTTTCTTCACTGAACTAGCAATACACAAGTTTCATATGTAGTAAGCTTGATTGAGAACAAGTTAAATATTGAAAAAACAAGACAAGTCTTAGGATAACACCGCTGAGTATAATATGTGTGCATTTAGATGTAAAAACAGTATTAGAAAATGGATGTTAGAATAGCAACAATTGTGATTGCTCTAATACCTTTTCAAATTATAAGTATTTATAGTTTATGTACATAAATAATAAAATATTAACATCTATGTATCTTCACAATACCAAGGAAAATCTATAGCAAAAATACCGCTCCCAAGTGTATGACTGCATATGAAAATTTTACAAAACATCACCATCACAGACTTTTTGTAAGATAAATTTACTCCCAAGCGCCCAGTTCGAGGTTTGACTTCCTGGTGAAGAGGTGTGCGCTTCTTCTTTCTTGCTCGCCTCAGGTGTCGCCCACAGGGCCGTGAGGCACCCGGGCGTGGCGCTCAGCGCCGCCCTGGGCTGTCTCCCTAGAGACGGCCGGACTCGGGAGCATTACCTCTGCCTCACATCGCAGGGAAGCAGGGTCATTACACGCCCCCCACCCTCGGGGCGGGGGGGGGGGGGGTCGCCGTCCCACCACGGCGCGGCCTCGCGCCCACTGGCCCCTGCAGCGCCCCGGGGCTACAACGGCAGCTCCGGGCCCGGCATGTGGAGCGCTGCGGGGGCGCCTGCGAGGACTACGGCCGCGGGTGGGGGCGAGGAGGCGCCTGTTTTAGGGGCCGTGGGGGCAGCACGTGTGTGGAGGGGAAACGAAGCCGGCCACCGCCACGGGGCAGCGTTGCTGCTGCGGCGGGACAGGGCCAGGAAGGGGGCCAGGGAGCATGTGTGCGAGAGGCAGGAAGGGGTGCCCGGAGCTCCAACGTTCACAGGGATGAGGAAGAGRGACACGAGGGCTAAAAGAGCATCATCTTTCCTGAGGAACGTATGCGGTCAGAGGCATGAGGGCGGGGGGAGGGCAGCGTGTGCCGAAGTGCCGCGTGTGTGCAAGGCTCGCGCTCCGCTTCCCGGCCGGACACACGCCGAAGGCACCCTCAGCCTCACCTCCCCCCTGCGCTCCCGCRGGGGCTCCCCGGAGGAGGAGAGCTGGGGGCTTTCTGGGCGGSCCCCCGTCCCCGCCCCCACCGCTGCCCTCCGCGCTGAGCGCGCCTTACCTCGAAGAGGGGCCCGATCTTATTCTTCTCCAGGTAGGCTTGGATCCTGGTCTGCTGGTGAGACGCCATGAAGAGCTCCAGAGGTGGGGGCTGAGGCTCCTCAACCCCGGCGACGGCGGCTGCTCCCGGCTAAACTCCCCCCGCCGCCCAAGGGCTGCCACAGCAGGAGCGGGAACAGGCGCTGCGAAGGGGCGGCAGCCCAAGTCCCGGGGACGGCGCTAACTCAGGTAAGCGGGCGCAGGAGGAGCGCGGTGAGTGTGAGTCGCCCGCTCAACTAAGCACAAGCCGCCGGCGGGCGGCAGGCTCTGCCCTCAGGGAGCAGCGGAACATGGTGCAGGGAGGAGAAGAGCTGCAAAGGCGGCCCCTGAGCTGGCTCCGCTCAGTGTTTTGTGTGTGCGTGTGTGTCTCTGGGAGCGCCTTGGTTACGGGAACGGCAGCGGCTCCTGGCGAGCTGCCGCCCTAGCGACAGCGCCGCCCCCAGAGCCAATGGCCGGGGGCTCCCGGCAGCGCGCGGCCCAGCGCCGCGGCCGTTGGCGACCGTTAACGCCCGGGCTCCCGCGCGCGCAAAAGACGAGAGCGGCGGCAGGGGGAGGGGAGCGGGCGCGAGCGAGGGGGGCGGTGGCGGCTCTGCGTGCCTCTTCCCACCGCCTTCTCCTCCCGCCTTCCCCCGGCGGAGCGGAGTCCCCGCTCTCTAGGGGCACTACCTGCCTGCCGGTGACCCCGCGTCTCGCCCCCTTCACCCTCTCCCCGAGGTTTAAGGTTGCCTGAAGGGGGCGGGGGGGGTCGCCTGAGAGGCCTCACAGGCACACAGTGAACTCGTGAGGGGTCTGGGGGGAGGTAAAAAAGCCCCTCGCAGCACGGGAAGAGTATGTGCTGAGGCTATAGCCAGTGCTTTTCCTTCGTTCTTTATCAGGTTTAAATCTTAAAATACTGCATTTCTAGTGATACTGATGAAATTCCAGGTTAGGCCCTAAAAAAATAATTCAGCTAGCTATGAGGATGTTCATGCTGGTTGCAGGTTGAGTCCCCTACAGTAATTAAGGGCCCTTGTCCAAAACCCACTGGAATAAATGAGAAGTCTCCAGGTAGCTTCAGGGAAAAGCAAGTTAATGTCTACATCAATGAAGCAGTGTTTATTCTTTCTCCACTTCAAGCAATTAGTTCCTCACCTTTTCTGGAAGCAGGGTCAGACYCATTTTTTTACCTCTTCAGAGAAGAGCAAACAAAATCATGGTTCTCCAGGATTTGACACTTCTGTTCTTCTGCAAGAACTAATTCCCCTGTACCAGTATTTCTCTCTTAAAACATCAACATTAAAAGAAGGCACATCTTAATTTTTCAGATGACTTAAAAAAAAAAAAAAACACATAACAGCTTTGAAGAATGCCCAGGTATTGGGAACATTCAGCACATCTGCTGAATCAGTCTGCCTGCTCCCAATTAAGCAGTGCTCTGCAAGTGCCTCTCCCAATTCAAACACCATTAGAGAATAGGATGAATTTTGTCAGCAGTCAAAAGATCATGAGTTCTGCTCCCACAGCAATTGGGTATTGTTTGACTTCAAAGCCCTGGCTACTGAGCTAAACCTTACCCCTTACCTAGAAGAAGGTCAGGTGTGTGTATTATAAAGATAGTTTGCCATGCACCTTATAACATAAGCTGTAGAATGGAGGATTTTGGAGTGGTTTGACTGGAATGCACTCAGCATCACTATTCATCCCAGACTCAGTGAGGCAGAGTTTTTATTTTCTATAGTAGCCACTATTTGGATTTTTAATATGTTTTTAGCAAGTCTTCTAATACACCTATCAGCTCAGATTTTTAGGATACAGTCTCCTGCAAAGTACAGCTACTTTGCCTGATGCCACTAAAATAATGCAGTCCTAAGCTGGTTTAATCAACCTAATGAGAATCATACAATCATAATGATAATTGCTAGTGATGCAGGTTCTCTGTAGTGGCTCTAATGATTCCCAAYGGATGAGGATGTTTTTAATTTCACAAATCTCACCAGAACTCAGACCGTTCCAGGAGATRAGTCTTACACTTTCCAGAATGATGCCACCCTCCCATCATCCAAAAATCAGAGCATATGTCTTTATAACCCTCAATATAGAAGAGGCCTTTCAAARCAGCAGTATTTCTGCACCTGCTCAGACCTGACTGTACCAGGACCTGCAAACAATTACTGCTCTATATGAACTAACGTGAGAACTGAAAAAGGAAACAAGCCTGTCAACAATACAGATAGAAAACAACAGAACTTTTAAAGGGAGCTTTTAAAGGCAGCATAACTATCTATGATTGCATGTTGTGCAATTTATCTAGATCCTAAGATCTCATTGTTAAAACTTCAAATGTTAAAGGTCTTGAAGGGGTTTTCTTTGTTTTTGTTTTCTTCCTTTCTGGAATCTGTCATCATCTTTGCTACCTATTTCTCTGGAGCTTTTCTCCCCAACTCCTAATCCTCACCCAGATATGTAATCTAGACGTTCCATCTGATTTGAGGAACATGCTAACAAAGCTACTGTGGGTGGGAAAGCTTCCGGTGCCAAAAGCACACAGCACACTTAGCTTTCTCAACAGATGCACCCCATAATCCCACAGCTCCCATAACATTTAACAGGCAGGTTATCTACTGACATGGACTAGGCAGTCGGGGAGATGGCTCCTCACCAAAAGCCTGAAGTTGTTGTTTTCTACTTGAAATTCTCCAGCGGCTTTCTAACAAGAAAACTGTATGATTGCTGAACTATAGGAGTGCAGGTGTTTCCTGCAGAGAGCACAGGCTCAGTGGCATGATAGAGTATTTGCAAATAAGCACAGCGATCTGRATATTTCCCCTCTGTCCCCTTAGCTATTAGGGGAAAACCTTGTTTTAAATTCAGATACTTTAAAAGTTTTAAAAATTTGATACAGCTCTTTAAAAATAAACTTTCATTTTAATATTGAAGCGTGATATATTTTTAAAACTTCTTGGACCATAAATGCTGCTAGGAACACATGTAACTTTATGTTACTCTCAGCAATCTTTTTGTATGAGCTACTGCACACTAAATTACTTTACAACCCAACTATAAAATAGTCCCCATTTTGTGCTRTCCTATGATCCTTGCTTTATTTTGTAGATAGTTTTCTTTAAAGCCAAACAGTATTATTCGTAGGAGTTTACTTGTATATAAAAGCCATACAGAGCATGCATATCTCCTGTGAGAGACTGTGAATCTTGGGAACAGAAATGACTGCAGGAATTTGCACRCAGGGAAATAGTGAGGCATTATAAAAACAAAAGGTGTGCAAATTACATGCACCACACAAAATAGAAACTGTCAGAGGATAAATATCATTGGGATGGGAAAAAAAGAGCCMATTTTAAAAACTTTGTGGCAACACTATTCATGTTCTTATGCAGTGCCCACCTCTTTAATATCTGAGTACCACAACTGTTATCATCACGTCTTCCCCTTTTCAGCAAAGGAAGAAAAGCTTGCAGTCACCTGGCTTGTTTTGGTACATTGTTTGTGTTCCAACTTACTTAGTTCAAGGACTTTAGTAGAGTAGGGGCCCATGAAGTACTTCCAACTACCACAGTTGCTGCATAATTTCAGTCATGTCATCCGTTTTGTCAGGAATAAGATTGCTGCAGTTCAAACATTGAGCACTGAATTTTCAAAGTTATGGGCACTTGCAGTACCCATTCATCACTGCTAGAGCTAAAATGCTCTGATTTTAAACGCAAAGAAGGTATTCTTCAGAAAAGTCAGCTGCCTAGCAGAAAAGGAAACTGATGACTTGGCTGTCTGTAAAGGTACCCTGTGGGTCACAAATACCCAGTGCCAAGTCAGCAATCTTCTCTCTGCTGGCTGAAATTTGATCCATATGCTCCGTGGGAAGTTTTTTTTTCCTTTTTTCCAGATGGCATTTGAAGTGCAAAACAGACTTATTAATGTCTAAGAGAAATCTATAATAGCAGTATATGAATTTATTGTAGATCTGTACATGGCTTTGTAACTCTCACTAAGTGCTTTACGCTTCAGCTACTAAAAATCTTCACTAAACCTTTCAGAAAGCAATTTGGGAAAAAAAACTAGCAGTCACATTAAAAAAGACAATATTCCTCAAACCTGGTGGGTTTTTCCTTGATTAAGCATTTTCTTTTATATGTAATAACTATATAAAAAAAGGATTGTCTTCCATTACCGTAGTCTGTTTTTGTTGAGTTTGATATTCYCTGTAAAGTCATTATCTATTTCATGAACAGGAAAGAGAGCCATTTATCAACAGCTAACTAAAAGARTTGCTTACAGAATGTTTGTTTTTTGAAAAATGTGACTTAAATTTCCTTTAAAAATGCACCAAATCTCCCATCTTTTGATTTAGATAGATTTTTGTCTCTTTCATTTCAAGTTACCTTCAAGAAAATAAAATCCCTGAGTTGCTGCGTCTTATACATGAGCTAATATTTTTTGTTCCTAAAGCATACCCTTTGCAACCCCTTTTGTAAAATTTTCTGGAGCAGCACTCATACACTGTCTGAATATTACAGTGCTTCAAGCTGTTTAAAATAATGGAGGTCTAGCAGTTCCTGACCTAGAAAGCTGCCATCTAGCTTCTTTCTTTAGTGTTTCCCTAAAAATGGTTTTGCTCAGATACTATATTGTCAAAAACAATTGAAACAGAATTGGGAATAATGTCACTGAAAGGGTCATGCTAATGCTTTGATGTAGACGTTTTTATTTGGTTTGGTTTGGTTAGTTTTTTTAAACCTCCTCAGTAAATGAAAATATCCCCCAAAAGCATCAGCTTGAGTTTAGGTAACTTTGAATACCCTTCCTRTGTTTTCACATTCACACCAAGATAAGAGCCATACAACTTTAAAATCTGGGCTAGATTCAGTCTTCCTGTAAATAGGAAGGATGGTTTGCATCATCATTCTCCCAGTACATTCAACCTGTCTAAGTATTTGGATATTTTGTCCTTTATGTATTGTGATCTTGGCCACAAACAGTCTCTGAAGTAAAACACTGTCTGTTCCCTGCAGGACAGGAACCCTTTGGAACTTAAAAGCTTGCATTATCCTCAAGCTCTCAGTAAGGACAAGCATGAATCACTAGCAAATCCCAGATTCATAAATCCAGTGCATCTTACAGAGGATAGGTGACTCTCTCTTTGACTCCTTTTATTCTCATATGTACTGTATGATTTGTTTTCATTCATAACGTTCACCTTCCTCCTTCTAATATCTTTTTTTTAGGAACACTCTTCTCTCATCCTATTCAGAGAAAAATCCATTAACTTCAAAAAAKTAAGTCTATGCCATATTACTAATCCAGCGATTAGTAGAAATTCTTACTCTTTCAAGATTTTATTCTCACTTATATCCAGTTTTAGCACTTTTCTAATTGTTTTACTTCTGTTTGGATACAGCTAAGTTTAGACATAATGCACTGGTCAAAGTACTAGTAGCACTGCTATGAGCACACTGATCATAGAGTAGGACCTGACTGTATGTATTAAATGCATTCCAAGGACAGATCTGCTCTAAGATTTCACAGTTTAAGTGCAGTRCAGGAAAACGCAGATAGGCATTACGAGGAAGCAAACTAAGACTACAAGTTAGCCTAATAAGCAGAGCTCTCAGTACTATCATAAAGATGAACAGGCCAGATTTATATTCAGCAACACTAACACCCAAGGCCACAAACAATTAAATAAGAGATTTGTAATACCAACTGACAGGCGCATTCTTCTTCCTTCCAGAGGGATACAAATATTTACTACTTAGTAGTGKCTTAGAACATAAAATACAATTCCAAAAAAAAAAAGAATATTCCTTTCCCCTACCCTCCATACCACTATCACACTACAGGAGCATTTGAATGTGCGGTGTTGTCATTTTGAGAGAATGASAGTGGGGACTGAACCAAGCCCTTCTGGCATATACTTCTATCCCTTGAATCAGGTGTAATTCTTCCAGCCAGTGGCTAGTAGCTCTAATACTGTGCAGACCAGCCACTAGAGGGGAATAAAGAGTCACACTCTACTAGCGTGAGTTACATGTGTAAACTGCTCTGCAGGAAGGATCTCAGATTTTTGCATTAACAAGTGCTGTACTTGGGTCAGCTGGCAATTGCGGTTCATATTCTAGTCAGCTTACTTTTGTGCGTGTGTATTGTGCTCAGCTTCCAAGGTTTACTTAAGGGTCTGTACACCTGGAGTATGTTTGTATACTCACTGCTTAATTATTATAAATGCTTCTGCTTTTAACTGTATATCTTAACTACTTGCAGAGGTAAAGTCATGTAGGCTCTGAGCCAACAAGCATTTCAGCATGTTTTTTAGCTTGAAGCATTCATGTATGTCAAGTCATCAGGTGCTTAAACATAAACATATTCRAAGTGCTTTGCTAGATCAGTATCTTTTTCAGTATTAGGTCACAGGGGCAATAAGGAAGGTCAGTGGCAACTATCTTTAGCCTAAAAAGGCTTTGSTTTCTCGAAGAGATATACTCCACCAGGAAGCAATTGGAAGTAGATAAGAGTGAATCAGAGCAGAAGCCAATTTAATCCATTGATGATAGAGACAATTTAGGATGATTAATTAGTTTTCAGAGGCTAAAGTTAGCTTTTATTTATACAGCTTGGACTCCTCTACTCTCAACAACACAGGTTAACACTACTCAAGAATCCTTACTCATTGGGAATTCTCAAAGAGCAAAACAGGTTGCTTTTGTGGTTGCTTTTTATTACAAGAGCATACCTAAGAATGAAAAAGATGATTGTTCAATGAGCATACCAATTAGCATACCARCTTCCAAAATTTAAATAAGGGGAAAAATGATGGATCTAAGCCAAAATCATCAAGAGAAATTTTAAAATGGTCTTTCAAAATAAACTCTGAATTTTAAACCTTTAGATTTCACCTTGTCAAGGTTTCTAGTCCCCTTCTACCCTGCCCCCTCTCACAGATGCAGAGCCACAATCTCTTAACAACTTTTTTTTGTAGTGAAAGCAAAGATTCATGCATAGCCATTTGATTGCTGGAACTAGAGGTGGGAAAAAAACACTAAACATAACCGAAGGAAGGGTAAAAAAATAGAGGTTGGCAACACTGTTGTATCTTCTTTTCCAGCTTTAATAGAGCTGAGTTTGAAAACAATACCCAGGGACAAGAGCTTGAAAATAGAGAATTTATTAACCTAAAGATTGTTATCTCCATGCAAAAATGCAGGCAAAGAGACATGCGTTGCCTTTTTTTTTTTTTTCCTCTGAGCAGGAGGCTAATGATGGTCCAATCTTAATTTCCTGTAGTAGGCAGCTTAGCAACCATTCAGTAATAATGTCTCATTTTTAGGTGATTACTGCATATACTTAGAGTGATGTGAAATTAGAGGAAGTCCTTGAAATATCATGGCAATGCCCATCATGGTCCTTGAAGAAGAGGACAAGGACCTTGGCCTGAATGTACCACTGAATGTTTGCCCTTGGCAGTGTTGCAGCCATCACACACACATCTGATTCTTTCTAAAAGGGGAAAAATCTTGGCTGAGGATCCATCCCCTTGGGCTTTCTTCTCATGGAAAATGCTGGATGCAAGGTGACTTCATCATGGCTGATTTGCTTAACTGGAAAGAGAGACTGATATTTCTGACATGAAAGTAACTGGACATTAACGTTTCTGCAACTATCTAATTTTATAAAGTTTCAGCTGATTTTCCTAATATTAAAGCAGTGTGTGTGCATGCTGCTTCTTCATATGCAGCTGCCTTGATAATGAGTTGTATTTTCCACCTGATACACCAAATCTTAGCCATACAGCTGTCTCTTGCTAACATTTATGAATTTGATACATTAAATAGAATAGGCATTACAATAAGAACRTATATATTATGAAAATGGTAATTGAATTTGTCTCATGCCCCAAAATAGAAGGAAAAGTTTGGCTTGTGATTAGTAATATGACATCTTTAATAACATTTTAAAATGTATTTTAATCTATAATTGATTCTCAAGCTCTTGATAAAGCAATTTATATTTCATAAGCTTTATTGTCCTAAACAGTTTTGAAATAAAGGATTAGCTTTTGCAGTAAAATTGAAAGGCTTCTATGGAGACTAAGTTACTTATTTGTCTGAGCTTTTTGTATGAAAACATGTTGACAATTATTTTTTGGATACTTCTTCCATGCAAATAGAGAAATGTATTATCTATTTTACAAAAATATTTTGGGTTCAGTTGTGCTCTTTTCAAGAAATTTAAATTTAAAACTCATAGTATAAAAAATAATATATTGGTTGGCACCACTTTCCCTTCAAAAGTATAAAGCAAGTAAATATAGGCCACATATATTATACAGATACTAATTCAGTGGTTATAAAAACACTTTAATTAACAATTAATCATATTTAAAGTGTTTTAAMGATCAAGATTTTAATATTTTGGTAGTTGTTGTCTGACCGCCATTAAATTTTCAGCTRGTATGTTTATATGAGTTGGACTGCAATTCTTCTATTCCAGTTGGATTTGCAGGCTGAGTCTTGAATGGCTTGTTCTGTGGTAAATGTTCATGCCAAATGGCATGTGTTGAATTATAGTGTATTTTTCATAGCGCACTATAGAAATTCAGCATAGTGGCTTTCTTCTTTACAACAAGAACTATTTTTTAATTGATACATWAGTGTGATACATGACTTAAAAGGTTGTAGTTTATGGACTTTACTACATTATCAAAAATAAACATAGGAAAAATCTTTACTTTTCTTGTCTTTAAAACTTGTTCAGCAACTGCTGCAAGGAAGATAGATTTTAAAAAAGAAATAGGTATACTCACAAAGCTGAGTTAATGTAAGGACTTTCTGATGACATGTCCAAATGATGACACAGAAGCTGAAACTCCATGGAGAGGGACACAAGGAAATAAGTGACTGGAAAACTTTTAGGRGAGGAAACTGTGCAAGTATCTACAGAACTATTGAGAGAATGGGAGAAGTGAGCAAAGAGCCAGAATTGGACAATGTACMACATTCATTCACTGGAGGATGTGGAAAGGATTGTGGACCAGCTGTGATGGTTCATTAGAAAATTATGACTATCAAGCACAATATACTATGCTATACTGGCAATTTTGTTAAAATGRCAAAATACACAACACATTTGTCTACTCATGCTTAAGAACACAGAGAAAAATCCCAATAGGTTTGGAATTACACCTGTGAGACTGAATGCCTATGCCTCTAAATTTAGTGGGATCTGTATGAGTCCACAGTCTGTATAAAGACTAAATGGAAAGGAAAGCCTGAAGCTTTGAAAGGAGTTTCAAGACTTTATATTTCAGAAAACAGAAATAATTTGATAGTCAGATTTGTTGGTGCAGCAGTCTAAAGTAGCAACGTGCTGAACTTGAGGAAGAAAACAAAGGAATGAACAAAACAGAAATCAAATAAGAAAGATAACAGCATTGTCTGCATTTCCAACAAAATGTGAGCACATACACAGGTTGCTATTACTGAGCTTTAGATTTAGTACACTGTATATGGAACATTTCAAAATGTTTGGAGAATTAGTTTGAGTAATCATTGGAAATCACATTACTAGAGAGTGAGCATTCTGCTAGTCAATTAATTCACAAACCCATACAGGAATGCAGCCCCCTTCTTCTTCAAAGGTTTTTCCCATTCCTTTCTCCCCTCCTTACTTCTTATTTCTCATTTGTGATTGCTGTGAAGAGTGGATGAGTACATTATCTAGTTCTTTGTTGTTTCTTTGTAAGGGTGTTCTGAAGATTCAGTACAAGTTAAAGAGAAAAACATTTTTAAAAAAGATAAAAATGATTGCTCTTTTGGATTTGGGGATTTTGCTCTCTAGTCCCTACCCATGTCATGCAGAGCAATCCAGATGTTCACTGACAATTTCTCTACTGTAAAAGCAGCATCTCTCTTCCTACTTTCTGCCAAGTTTTCTCATTACCCAGTTAGTCTGAAAAGGCCTCTTAGCACCCCACTTTTCTACCACTTTTCAGCATAGGTGAAGCATTTCTCCCACTGAAAAAAAAACTCTTTATCCTAGGATCCACCCTAACTACTYTCATCTCAGGTACTAACATGAGTTACAAGGATAGGAATCTCAGTATTTGTTACAATAGGCTTTGTTTTGCCCCTCTCATTCTGTCTTTGCAGTAAGGATACTTTTGCTTCAGGATGCAAATCTGATGTCTCAACTCAATTCTAAAGACGGTAACCTTCTTCAGTACTAGCTTTTTTTCAATGAGATTAAGAACTAGTACCTCAGGATTTTGTCCTCTGTTTACACCAAAGGTAAAGTCTTGCTTTATCAAATCCTTGTTTCGGTCTTTCTGGTATAATTGTCCACACTTCTCAGGACAGAGGAAAAAAAATCGTAGTTATCCAGCACCAGCTCTGCAGAACGGATGACTTCATTGCAGATGTCCTCCTTCATCATCAACGAACTCCATTCACCGCTGAGTTGAGAGTTTGAAGCAGTTGCAGTGATTTAGAAAACTCTACAATTCTCCCCTCTCCCCCATCTCAGCCWCTGCACTCACATAGTGCTAGTGTCATCTCTTACATGACTCGCAATCTGCAATCACAAGAAGTTGATATTCTCCCACATTTATTATAAATAGAATATTAATATTAAAAMTATATCACCATTCCTTCAAATCATTTGTTTGCCAGCATCACCACAAAACTTTTGCTTCTGTTTGGTTTACAAATGGTTACCTATCTGTGTCATTATTCACTGCAGTAATGATGCTGTGTACAAAGATGTTTCATTTATAGCATTATAACTGTCTGGTCCAAATTGATGAGCAGTTTTCTACTGCATCCCATTTCCACAGAAATGCAATTAGGGATATATGCTGGTGCAAGCTAACAAGTTATATTCTTTTCACAGCAAAATTAACTCTCACTGAAAAAAAATCTTCTTACCTTAAAGGTAGGTAAGCAATAAGAAATATTAACCTTCTAGTTAATKTTTCTAGTCAGTTGAATAAACTGGTATTTCAGATACAAACCCCTCTTCCACTGTAACCAACATCTTAATCCAGTACATTCCAGTCAAAAGCTGGATAGCATATGGACATCCTCTTCAAATTTTCATTCATTAAATTAAAAAATACATAATATTTCAAAATTATATGGCTTTGCTTTCTGCAAGAGGTCAACACTGTTACCTCCCTTGAGGAGGTTATCTAGGTGTGGAGAGAAATTGCCACTTGAGAATTATTTTTGAAGCATGTCTAATGTATCTTAAAAGTGCTRTAAAGTAGTTTTAAATGTACACAGAAAGTGTTGCATGGAGAAAGGAAGCAAATGGAAAYACAACAGGAAGATATTTTTCTCGAAAGTACAGAACAGAATGTAATTTGGTTTCTGATCACATACAACAAGCTTGAAAAACAACGTATCAGAAATGCAAATGTATACAATATGTTTAAAGACAAATATAATGCAATTGGTCTGGGTAGTAGCTAAATCAGGAAATTGACTGTAATTGTAGTTTACTTTATGAGAATATAATGTAATTACAAGGCTGTTCAAAGAGAAGGTTATATGCATCAAAATTACTGAAGTAGGACATTATGTTCTTTATATAAAATCCTACCCTAGGAACATGAGGTAAAGGATAAAGTGGACAAGAGTACGGTAATTGAATTAAGAGACCCACAGCACACTAGAGAAATCCATACTGCYAACAGGATTGAGATCAGAGTGCAAGAAGGGCCTCGGAGTATCATTTCAAAATGAAGCAACCCAAGAGCAAAAGAGCAAGAACTGTTTGGGACCCACCACACACCTGTCCTTCTAACAAGCTTCAGATCAGCCCACCCCAGGTCTCACCCAGAACACRAGTGAAGGGAATGAGGGTACACATAGCCAGCAGTGTCCAGCCTGAGTATTCGCGGATGAAGTTACCAAGATGCATGTGATGACCTCCCGCCTGATCTGGTGCCAGGAGACAAGAACAAGGCCGTCTCCTTAGTGCTTAAGTGCAATATCGCACACAGTAAGGTTTGCCTCCATGTGTTAACTGAAAATTGATACTGATCTCTGAGAGCAAGAGAAGCAATGCTTGGAGATTTGGTTGGACATTAAAATGACCTGTAAAGGGATTAGTTCATAAATCCTACAGAATTTCAACTCACTTTTTACAGTAAGTGAAGAAAAATCTAACGTGACTTAAGAAAACATGGAAATGCAATGCTGGTGATGAGCCATGAAGTAAAATCAGATATGTTTTCTTATATGGCCTGCTGAACACTAAGATTGGAGGCCATTTTGGGTATAGTCCAAGGGCCATGTGAAGCAGAACAAAAAAACCCACATGAACTGATGGAACATTAGGAAATTAGTGATTATAACAAAATCAGATAAAAGATTGTTATAGAGATGTGTACAAAATGCATGCTGCGAGAGTTATTGTGCTTTTAAGAAGTGGATTGGAACCATGTTTGGGGAAGAAGTAAACTGCAGTGGTTGATCTAGTTGAATGACAAGATCATTTYACATTGGGCAAAATAAGGATCAGAAATCAGGCCATATAGATGGCCACAAGGCATTCTAGTRACAGACGAAGAATCAAATAGGTTTCATATTACAGTCCATTCAGTTAGGTTTTCCTAAAGCAATTGAATTGTGATTCTAATTTGCAGTCTGATATTAATAGACCACTCAAAAAATTCTTAAAATGACACCTAGCCCTTTGGCAAGGTGGCAGCCCACAGCAGAATCAYGTTTAAAACATTTGTGAAATCTTTAGAAAAAAAGTACAATCAAAATGAAGAAAGCAATTGTTACAGAGACATTCCTGTGGTGCTGTATTTTCTATCAGCACTTTTTTTCTTCTTATGTTTAKTTGAACTCTACTCTACTCCTAGATAACATGGGGAAGCTTTTCAGTCTGAAGAAATTTCAAGTATTAGAAAGAACAGGTTTTCTATTCTTCATTTGACTACGCCAGAAGACTGCCTGTCATCAAGTCTGTTAAGTTATCATCAGCTGAATGAAGAGCTTCTCAATATAAATGTGTTACTTTTTCTACTAACATTTGTAAAAAGCATTCCCTTTCCCAGCTCAGATTTTATAGCAAGTGGGCATGTTAATATTCGTCTGATAAGACTAATAATGCACTGGCTAGTAGGAAAGAACTCTGGTTTACTCCTTATTTCTCCTCATACAGGAAATCCTGAATGTTGCAGCTTAACGTACTACAAGGAGGTATGCTATCCTTCCATATGCACCAAAGTTTTAGCCTTTCAATACAGAATCAACCAGGATACAGCTATTTAGACTTGACACGGATATGGAGGTTTAGTTTTCTTTGGTTAGCCTTGTCCTATCCAGCTTTGCAGTGGAGACAAACCACAGAACTCACAATAAAAATGGATGAAAAGTCTTCACCTAAGAATTTCAAAGAAACCTTAAGAATCCAAAAGAGTTTAACTGTAGCTTGTGCACACAAACCCAAGTTTTCATAGAATCGGTAAGGTTGGAAGGGACCTCCTGAGATCATCTAGTCCAACCTCCCTGCTCAAGCAGGGTCACCTAGAGCATGGTAGACAGGGTTGCATCCAGGCGGGCCTTGAAGATCTCCAGAGAAGGAGACTCCACA
>NW_028186365.1:871716-932023 GCF_003343005.1 Rhea americana | reverse complement strand
CCACTAGCCACAGGCCTCCAACTAGACTCCACACCACTGATGACGACCCTCTGAGCTCTTCCTTTCAGCCAGTTCTCAATCCACCTCACTGTCCACTCATCTAGCCTGTGGTTCCTGAGCTTCTCTAGGAGGATGTTATGGGAGACAGTGTCAAAAGCCTTGCTGAAGTCAAGGCAGACAACATCCACTGCTCTCCCCAGCCAGTCATTCCATCATAGAAGGCTATCACATTGGTTAAATAGGATTTCCCCTTGGTGAATCCATGCTGGCTACTYCTGATCAYCTTCTWYTYYTCCATAYSTCTGGAGATGACATCTAGAATGAGCTGTTCCATCACCTTTCCAGGGATGCAGGTGAGGCTGACTGGCCTATAGTTGCAGGCAATACCTCTAACAATAACCATTTGGTTTTATGCAAGAAGGCAGTTACATCCTCATTCAATAGCGTGCAGAAGAAACTAGCCGGTAGGTAGGAAAGTGCTTGGCTTTCGCAACTGTGATTACCACTGGATAAAAATCTCTGCCCTACATCTCCATGTCTGTCCCCTCCAGCTGGCAGTCAGCTTGAACATTCAGCCTTGCAGCACAGTTAACAGTTATACCAGCAATTTGTGAATAGTTTTCTATTCCAAGTGAGCACTTGATTTTACAACCTTTCCCYTTTAACTATTTGGATACTATCATTATGCAAATTTTAATACTTATTTAATTATTTAATGTAATTAACATGTCTCTATAGCTCCCCTTTGTATTAGATGGTCGTCATATTCACTACTATTTTTTTCTTAATGATGGCAGAAATGAACAGTAGCATTCACTGCTCTGTGATCTCATCAGCTCATACAAAATAATTAAGGTTCAGGCTGGACCAAGTTTGCTACCRAAATACATAGAGGGGCTTTAGTAGGTTGAATTAGTGATTTGCTACTTGACAGTTAATCTGTTGTGAACTGAAGCCAGATGATGTAGAAGGCACTGGATTGCTGCAGGAAGTATTTGTGAGATAAAGAGGAGATTCCAGCTCCTGACCAWATTCTACTCCCTTCCTTAGAAGGGTTTTATGCAAGTAAGATCATTATCATTAAGATATATAATAAAACTTTCTGCTTATGCATAGAATTGTTGCTGAGCACAAATCCCTCTAGTCTGCTCTGTGCATATGAAAATCAATTCCAGAATCTAAAAAGCAAGGGAGGAAAAGGAAGAGGGAAACCCCCTCTTTTCCCCAAATCTTCAATTTCTCCATCTCTTCTTGTAATGACCCAAAGTCTCCATTCCACTTCTGACAGTTCTCCAAACTTCACTAATGTCTGGATATTTTATATTTGCTATTTTTCTGCCATTGTGGCACTTTGCAATTTTCTCACTAACTATTCAAAACTGGTCTTAAAAAAACAGAGGGATTTTGGGGTGGAAGTTTTCTTTTGGGGACAGGGGGGATGTGTTTTGTGAACAGAAGATTGTTTCTTTAGGATCCACAAATGTGAGATCTACTCCATGACTGCAGTACTGAAAAATTATAATTGATACATTGAATAAGATAACAGCAAGCAATAATCACATTTATAATGAAATTGCTGTCCTTCTGTAAGATTTTCAGCTCTATGGAATGTGCAAACATTGTTGAGGGTCAGTTTAAAAAAATGCAATTACTACAAGGGTAGGAATTTGAGGAGTATGCCAGAGATTGTAATATAAACTTCTCAGGACTAGTAGATAAAATTTTGCAGAARGTTATTTTGAAATTCTCAAAATTTAGAGGGTGAATTGTGAATCATAAGACAAAATAAAAACAATGATTTTTAAATCAGTTGGGATCARAAGCACTAGCACAATACCTGCTAAATATTTACAGTGTCTCATTTGTGAGATTATTTCAGTAGGTAGTATGGGCAAAATTGTAATTACTTTCAAAAATACACTCTAACTTCATAGAGCGTTTATGCATTTCTTCTTATAAATACATATATTAGKTTTTTACCTATATATATAGGTTAATTTTTAAAAAAAACTTTAAAACATTTCAGGTAAGTACTCTTTATGTATGAAAAACGTATTATTAAAAGAAATGTAAAAGCACATATATGACATATTTGACCAGAACTAATGATTTTAGTGGCAGTTAGGTTTTGGGTTAGTGGGTTTTTATATAGCCACATGAAACAAATCCCAAGAGCAAGAAATACTTAGAAAAATAAATTAAAAACAAAACAAAAAAAAATAACGGAACATAGTGGAATCCTAAAAATATTTGCAGGTTACAGGGAAAACTGGCTAGTAAATTATCCTATCAGTAATTAATACTTATGATGACAGTTTCTTACTYAGAAAAAGACTCATTGCAGAATTCAGCATCATTAGAAACTCCTACACAAAAACGATGAGTCAAGAATCATCTCAAACAGGAAGGTGCACAGAATTGTGTACCACAATTTGGTGAAAATCCCCAAAGACTGAAAAATGTACTGTGTAATCATTCCTGATATCTAATAAGGGAACCAGGAACAGTAGGAGCACAAAAGCAATTAGGTTAGCCTGGATATTATAGGAGTCAGAAACTCTAAGATCGAATAGAAGCAATAGCCAAATGTTTAAATTTAGCTGTCTAGAGACAGCTGAGACCTTGTTCCTGAAATTATTTATAATACACCTAACTTTACAGATCTTAGTGGTTTCATGAGCCCGAAGGCAACAGGAGCTGAGCGTTCTGCAGCTCAGGAAACAGGAGATCAGTTAACAGGCAGCCAATTGGGGAAGCAAGAGCCAAGGCAAATGACAAGAACKACACACACACCGACCTGTAAATGTCCAAGAAATGAAGGAAAAGGAATAAGAAAATATAAGATTGCGTATCTGTTTATATATGCCTTGAAAAAATAACACCAAAGTACAGKTGGTTCGAAAACTGTCCATATTCCACCAGCTGGGCTGCATATGGTTAATATTTGCTATGGAGTGTAGCATGCCCTTTCCAGTTCACATGGGTCCTGGTTCCAGGTGTTTTACTGGTAGACCTCACATACTTTTGTTCCAATCTACATTTCACTAGATCTGACRTACTACCCAGTCATGCTATACAAAGTCCTAATAGGTAAGCTAGCAAGAATCTTCCCAAATGCAATGGAGACCAGTCACTTTTACTTCTCTAACATACACACAGTTGTGTAGCAAACTGCTTATGACCAAATAACCTTTCGGAGTCTGCTGAAGTCGTTTCATTGATCTCTGGAGTGCCATTTTGATTTATTCCAACTGAAAGGGGGCATATTCATATTTAACTTTTATTTTGCATAACTTCTTCATTTTTCATTGAGAGGGAATAACTTAGCTCAAGTCTAAAACAGAAATTTCATAGTAATGGTGGGTTTTGAAGTAGTTTTATATTTGTACTAAATGACCAGCTACTGCCAATTCCAAAATGTTACTTTGAACATTCAAAGTACAGAAGAAGCTATTTTCTGTTGATGCCAACAGATGTGCAAAACCACAAATGATATAAATGAATATTGACTGTGTTTCATTATCAACCTGTGGATCGGGACAAGCTCAGCTTCATATTAGAATGTCATAGAAACATTAAAAAACAGGGCTAGAAAGGATTTTAAAAAGTCATTTATGCCATTCTTTGGTCCAAAGGCAAAGATCAACTACATATATGTCATTTATGACATATACTAGTCAAATATATTTTCACTTGTGTTTTCTCTGCCCTTTGAGATCTCTCCCAATAAAGATGATGTGGGAAAAAAATACCCTCTTCCTCTCTGTAGCAGCCCTCGATGTATGTGCAACTCAGTCCTGTCTAAAACAAGGGCTTGTTTTTCTGGTCAACAAAGAAAAATTCTGTTAAAAAGATTTAACAAAAAAGTTAGACTAAACTAAATTTTCAAGAAATGTAAAAGTTTTGTACACAAAATCCAGACAGCCAACAGAAAAACTACTGCTTTTTTTTTCTTGGCAAACACAAGTTCACTCTTTGCTTTTTTGTTTGACTTATGGGAAACAAACCTTAAGGTATAAACTGGGGATTTCTTTTATTTTTCTTAATCTCGTTGAATCATTGTGCTGTCAGCAGTTGCTCTACTATAGGGATGAAAGTGTGTATTCTTCATTACCACAATCTCAGTATTCTGCTATTAATTTTTCAATAGGTAACCAAAACCCTTCTGTATCTTCCAAAAAGGAAGCAGAAGCTTCCAGTCTTCATAAGGAGGCTATATTTTAGCCAGATTTCTATCTCTGCATTATAATTGCTTTGAGGAATTCACTGTCTTTCTTGGTAGCAAATAAAACCAAGTACTCAAATATTTGTTCTTTTAATATTTATTTATACACACTATATAATTGTTTAATGTTATATTTTAGGATTCTGTTCTCCATATCACATCTGGGCCCTAAAATGTAGAAGATAAGCCACAACCCTATTCTTGATATCTTCCTGGATTTAAAATTCTGATTATAGTAAAAAATATTTCTGATTTTAGTCTAAAAATCATGTTTTACTTTAAAAAAGTCTTGTAGATAACTACTTGATGGCACTTGATTGTAGTTAGCAGTCAGGTTTTTTATTCCTCCCACTTCTTTCACTTTTTATTATCCTTTTTATAGGTCCCTGTGCTAYAGGAAATGAAATCTCTACTTCTAATTCCTATGCAGGTGTCCAGGGTTATTTGAGTAGGACTGAAATGTGTTATGAGTTTCAAAATGGCATTCAAATTTCTTTTGTATCTCTTCTTTGAATGTTTTTATCCAGAAGTGATGAAGCATTCGATCTTTGTATTTCTTTGCCTTTTATTTGACAGTCCAGTGAAATTGCTGAAGCATCCAGTGCACATTTGAAGTGAAGAGTAATAATCAGGGCAGTGGAGTGTAATCATGCTCTTGGCATGTAAAAAATTCTAAGTAGGTGCCTCCATTATCGATGGGATTCATAGAAGGGAGAAGAGGTCAGCTAGTTATGGCACAGTCAAGTTCAAGACTGGTGCTTTCTTGTGCCGACTGACTTCATCTACGCTGCAGAGTTGCTAGAGGGCAGCTTGGCACACTCCTAACTTGCATCTCTTGGCATCTGCACAGAGGCCTCTCTTGCATGATACTTTGTGAAGCCTCACGCAGTACGGACAGCCAGTGCTATCCAGACCAACAACTTCTGGTTAGCAATACTTGCTGCTTGCTGTTGCTCTTCTTGCTTCTGCAGAGTGGTGGCTCTTCCTAAAGGAAGGCCACCATGAGGGCTTCTAGAGCATGATGGTCAGGTATGAGGGGAAACCCAAATAAGCTCCCAAAGGAGTTAGACTGGTTCCTGTGTCCCTCACCTCCTGCCCTGGTGCTCCTCTGCTCCTTAGAGCACCCCTCTCTGGAAGTTGCTGCCTTTGCGGCCAGCTGGGCGCTGGAGCCGCCCTGTACTTTCCCAGGACTCACAATGATTCAGGCTGTGGATTTGCTCTAGGACAATCTCCACTACCCACTGCTTAGACACCCTGAATATTGCAATGTCCTGGGCTCGATGTTTGGTGTGGTTGGAGCTGAAGTCTTCTCCTTTTCTGCTTTTTTTCCTGGAAAGATAAAGATATGAAGCATGCACGTCTTTGGATGTGTCTGGGAATTGCCGCACATACCAGCTGCCTAAGAAACCAGTAGTCTAAAGCTTTGCAGTTGTTTTGAGCATGGCTAGGGTAGGCTCATTCCTAGGGAAATATGGCCTGGAGCCTTAATATACAGACTGGGGTTTCCAAAGCTGCTTTTGAAAATTCCCATCATCTGGCTTTCATGTGGAGAGGGGCAAAGTTTGAAAATGTCAAGGTGTTTAAAAACAAACAAGCAAAATGTAAAACACCTTACAGAAGGAGTTTCATTGTTTTTAAGTTTGACAGAGCTTCTTTCAGCTCAGTTTGCTTCTGGTTTATGGCTGGTTCGAAACCTGTAAGAAGGCATTTGCTTCACAAAGGATTTGTTAAACTTGGAACCAAATTTGGCAATAAAAAAAATAAAATTAGGTAACAGGGCTATTTTTTTTTCATATCATATCTGCACACATGAGCTGTTTATACAGAAATCAGTGTCACAGCAGTTTACTGAGGCCTATTCTAGAAAAATCTTGATTTGAAAGAGGATGAGTTTCTGTAATTACTTCATAGTAGGTTTCATTATTTGGATTTATTTTCCTATTGTAGTTTTTTTTAAATAATAATTGTTTAATTACTTTATTCTTAGGAAAGTTCTTCCTGTATCAATTGAATTTTAAAGTTTCAATTAGCAGGTGAACCTTATTTTTTCTGTTAAGTTTTCCACCACGATGAATGGACTGTCAGCTTCAGTGAACACACATGAATCTTAGTGAGATCAGTGGCAATTCTGGCGTTCGCACTACTGAACATCTGGTCATAATGACCATGTTCAGCCTTGATGCAAGTTCTCTGAAGCCAATGGAGTTGCTCCAGAAAAGAATATGATCCATAATATAACTGTGTAAGCATTATCTATGTATCAGTACTATGCACATTTTTTAGAAAAAAAAGCTTCTGAACGACAGCAGTTTTCACTTAAGTAAAAAAATTTAAGTTTTCTCCCTCCCCTCAGTGTCACAAATTTGACAAAATACTAGAGTATCAAAGGAAGTTCTACCCCATATTTGATAAAAAGCCTTTACAATAAAAGCTTTCAAAAAAAATTTTTTTTACAGTATTCATGGTGGAACACAGATGCAAGATGTAATATTGACAATGCCTTGTTTTACCAGAAAAATCATGTAGCAAGAAGTGTCATTTTACTTTATGTTCATAGCCATCACACTCTATAAAGCTGCTCCTCAGAAGCTGCTTTGTTACAGACCTAGACATGAAGGTTTACAGCAAAATGCTTAGACTCTTTAAAGCACTGCAGAGCCTCCCTGACTCAGCAGTTATGTTTTCAAAACATTTCAAAAGCACCTCAAGCCTTAAGGAGCATAATTCTTATCACTCTTCTGTCAACACTTAAGTCACTTTTGATCCAGTACTCGACTTAGACAGACAAATCCATGTTTAGCACTTATGCAGCCAGTAACAAGCCCTGGAACGTACTGAAATGCAGATTCAGTTCTGTAGCATCTCTTTCAGCACTTCTGTCTAAAAGAAACATCTTGACACTCTTTCTGGATAAATATGGTCACTAGTATTTCAAAAATGTGCAATAAAATTGAAGTTACTTGAGGTTTTAGTGAGTCAGAGTTATCAGAGCCAAACACATTTAGTCTTAACTGAAACTCTCTCTCTCCCTTCTCCACTGTTTCACTGCAGTGAAGCAGAAACATCTTTGCTAATATTTATGCTACAAACAGCACAAGAGACAAAGCCACATTTACACCTCCAGAACTGCTGGGCCAGCAAATTTCTTGTCTTTTGAGACTTCAGAGGCACCCTTTTCCTTTGCTTTCCTAAGACAATAAGACCAATTTAATTCAGATGCATATGATTATCTCAAGTGAGAAGGATAAAGCTCTAGCTTTCCTCTATGGATGTTCAGCTCTCAAAGACACTCCCCAGTAGAGTCTGAAAAAATCATCTGGAACAACTGATGCAGCTTCCGACTTACAGCTTTATGTCACTGCTTCTCAGGTCTTCCCAGCTGATGAGCCGTGATGATTTTTCAACCCTTTACAGGTTATAAAATGCCAGCCCTGACTTGTTTCTGAGATAGGTAACAAAAAATGTAAGCTAATGCCACTTACTTGGATGTGGTTCCCTCCAAACTCCTTGTGGGATAAGGAGAAGTGACAGCTCAGCTGCTTCTACTGGAATAACCTTTTTTTTTTTTTTTAAAAAAAAAATGGTTGGAATCAAGTGTGAGCTCTGAAACACAGTCACCCTCCAGAGAGCAGAATCTCTAAGAGTGAGTATGTCTGAGAATTTTGAAAATACAGCACAACAGGGGGAAAGGTTTTTTTTTTTTTTTTTTACCTAGTTTTTATGGTTGACCTGTACTATTTAAAATAGTTCACTAGAAATACAGGAATTCACTCCAAATAACCAACCCAATTCCTGCATACAATCTTTGTGATTTCAGCCCTGGATGCCTAGTAATTCAAGTCTTTCAGTAGTTGATAATCCTTCTCTGCTAAGATTCTTTGTGTCTTCTTTCTCACAGGAAAAGAAAAAGTTTCATTTCTCCGCAGGAGAAAAAGCCAGCTGATGTTGCATATATTCGGAAAAGGAAAGGGAAAAGGAAAGATTCAGTAAAACAGACCCCCCTTCTCTAGAATTAAACACCAGGTCATTACAAGGCAGCCAAAAGCAGTGGCTCCCTGTTCTCTCTATTTCAGTGGTGCTTAGTTTGCTTGTGCTTATCGTAGTCCAGCCATACAGTGTTTCCTACCTAAGTGGGTATTTTGTTCTTAAGTTTTACAAATGTATTGTCCTTCTCAAACACACATTGTTCTACTACACATTTCTCATTGCAAATTCTGAAGAATCATGAAAATTAATGGCCAAATTGTGCTTTCTTTGTTTACAAAACAGCCATGTCATGGAAAATACAAGAAAAATAAAATAGTACAATCCTAAGGATTTCACATTTACGGTCTTTGGATTTTTTCTTTTTATGCATTTTAAAAATTCTGGACACAGTCGATAAGAGTTAATTGATGTTTTAATGAGTTTTATGCTAGCTTTCCCAGTAAGCATTCTATGACGGCATAGAAGCAATATAGTCTTTTCCTTTATTCCTATCCTGAGTAATCTTTCATTGGGGTGAAGTATGAAACATTTTTTTTCCCTGTTTCACAACTTTTATACACATACACTCAGTGGCATCAAAACCTCTTTACACAGCTAGAAGTAGAAGGAATGTTCTGTGCCAGCTAAATGTTCTAGAGCTTTTTCTTCCAAACAAATTAAACCAATCATCCACTTCAAGGCTCAATCAAATCTAAATGTAATCCACCATCAGCTTGGCCACCTGAGCCTGGAAGATGCTTTCACACTTTGAATATCTTCAAGGGCTCTTCAAAACACTCTCCAGGAACAAAAAAAATAGAAACATTTTCTTCACTTATGATTGAAAGTGTGATCTTGGTCCCATAAACCTCTTCACAGCATTAAAAACATTACAACAATCAACTGAGTATATTTAAAAATAGCTTCTGAGCAATGTCAATGGCTAAAGCCACCTCTTTGTGGAATTAAAAATTACAGATTATATAACTAACTCAGTTCAAGTGATGATAAGACTGTGGAGTTATGTCATTATCTGAGCAAATTTCATGAAGAAAAAAAAAGAAACACCCAGCATGTAGTCCAAAACCACTCTATATCCACAGATGTGTGAAAGGTAAATCAACTGCTTTAATTCTTCTGTAATGATTTTTCTTCCATGTAACCTGAATGGATGAAAATCTCTGTTTTTCACAAATATGCAAGCTTCAATCCACTCTTCCAGCTTCTGACTCCTTACACAATGTAAAAATGCAACTTTTCAGAGCATTGGCCATTTCTTGGCAGTTTTATACTGCCATCCTGATCATTATTAAGTTCACCTGCAGTATGGGAGAGTCTCCTCTGCATCAGATAAAGGCTGCTTCAAAGCCACCTTAGATCAACAAGAAGTTTTGTTGGTTGACGTTACTGGGGTTTGAGCAAGTCCTCTACCTAATGAGCTTATTCAAAGAGACTATCATCTCCCCTCCTTGTTTGCCRATCACTACCTCCTCACTGACAGGCAGTTTAGAGGCACTTGGGAAAGGAAGGCTCTCTATGCTTAGAGAGCAGGGATGTGCTAAATAATGGATACACTGATGTAAAACTTTACTTGGCTTGCTCACTGTGAGCACAGAATGCAGAAATATTGCTGAACATATTTTCTTGCAAATGTCCCATTTGTTAGAACATTTAGGGTATATAGAGCAAAGCAGAGCTAATTATCGCAAGCAGAATAATAGACTCAACAAATTGCTTAGCTTCTCTTTGGACAGCTTTAGAAAAAATGCTATCCTAATAGTTAGCCTGAAGGCCTTGAATTACCATCTCTAGCCCATCTAAGCTGTTATTATAGGAATAATCTGTAGCAGTGCAGGAAAATAATTGGGGTTCTGTTGTTCCTGGAAGTCTCTGACTTGAGAACTGAATGATTCAGCTRTGTCTCTCCTCTTTCACGCAAGGTATCAGTTCTCGAGAAACTCCAGAGGACACAGACCTGCCACTTCCACTTCCAGCTAACTGTATGTAGTGGCTTACTGCTAGCAAAATCAATGAGTACAGACRGGCCAGACTCCCGCTGTTAGATATAGATGCTTGTAAGTAGCATTTGCATCCTTTTATAGAGAAAGAGACAAGAGAAACAGAAAAACCTTAAAGGGTGAAGAAATGGTCTTAATCACATTTTATTGCCTTAGTAAATCCTTCTGTGTATGTCAGCAATTGGAAACCAGTCCCAGACTTCTTCCTTGCCATGGTCAAGAATCATCTTTCTTTCCTAACTTACTTAAAATCTTGCAGTAGGGTAGTGGAAAATAACATTTCCACATTGGATCTAGAATGAAGTAGTATTTAGAGGACTGAACAACACAAATATGATAACTGTATAATAATTCTGTAAGACTGCTATCGTGCCTTGGGTTATCTTTAGGGCATCCTTATTGGGGATTAGTTTTATCTGAACTGTTTCACCAGAAATGCTGATCCACTCAAGTCCTGATCTTCTAGATGATGCACAGATTTTTTTAAATCTGAGGATAGTTGAGATACCTGAGAGGCTGTGGGGGGACAGATACAATATGAGTCGTAAGGTTAGCAATAGACAGGAAACAGCCATAAAACCTGTCTAGCTGAGCCATTTAGATATTCAAGGACATTTGTGAAGAAGGTTAGAGAAGAGAAAGCTCTGAATATAAGCCAGGATCTCTGAATAACTGATCATTTTGCCAGTAAAGATTTTAATACAACTTGCCATGCACTGACTGGAATTGGCAGTTACAGGGAAAGATCTAAACAGCAATGACTCAAGCCAAATTAGAGAAATACATAGTGAATTGAAGTACATGTAAAATATAGACAGTTGCTTTGACAGTATTAAATACTTCACGTGAGCATGAAAAAATTTTGCACTGCTCTTGTGGCCAGAAAATACTAAATGCAAACATCAGGTTTGTTTCTAAGAATTTGTATTTCACTTCTTTTGCTCTAAAGAAAATTTATCACACCATTAACTTTATCTCTTCCATCTGATATTTTATATGCATTTAAATCAGAGTTTTAAAGCTACCTCATTACAAAAGGTGCAGATAAATGCCTAGTGCGATTTTCGAAAGGATATAGATGACTAACTTCCATGGAAGTAATTTGGATTAGGCTTTAGGAAGTTTAGCAAGTAGCTATCTTCATGGTTAGGTTTCCAAATACTTCTCAGCTTTATGTGACACTGATTAATAAGATCTGTTTTCACAAGTGTCTCATGATCATCTAAGAAGAAAAGAAAAATTCCATTTTTTAAGTCAGTACGACTTGGGTCTTTCATTATAAAATTATCAGAGCTGGCTACTAATATAGGAGCATTAGTTCTATTCTCAGAAGTGACTGACATACCTAGACATTTAATATTGGTTGACACCAGTGACTATATGAGTAGGAGCCAGGT
The DNA here is from genome assembly GCF_003343005.1 of Rhea americana. Taxonomy (NCBI): domain Eukaryota; kingdom Metazoa; phylum Chordata; class Aves; order Rheiformes; family Rheidae; genus Rhea; species Rhea americana. The sequence continues at coordinate 920,417 of NW_028186365.1, read as the reverse complement.
TATACTTCAAAATGTGACTCCAGATTTGAATTCTGTTGATCCAGATCTTAACTCCAGTTAAATATCTACATTCTAAACAGCTAACCCTGAGTAACTTTTGAAAAATACGACTTTCCATTTTCACTCTTAGATAAGAAAGACTTCAGTATGTAACAAGGACTTCAGTGCTTAAGCCCAAATTTGTTATCTAATATGGCTTATATAYCTGCTTAAACTCTCTAGATGCCTCTCTTCTGGCTGAAAATCCCCTAAGCAACTGCACTTTTGCTCTGGAATGCCTAGAGACTTGCCAATAGCTTGGAGCCTAACTCTCACCGAAGTCCCCCCAGACTCTGAAAACAAAGCGGGCCTAATCCAATGTGTATACATTTATAGCACTTAATACACACAGATAAGACTGAGCCACGTGCTGAAGGGGATAATCTCTTTCCAGAGTTTTGGGACTGGCAGTCCAAAATTTTCYCCAAAATCTGAAAATTAAACATCATAATATCCTTTACCAGAGAACAGTTGAATATACATATCCCAGGAATACATCCCAAGGAGCAGGCTGTGCTCTGGAAGAGGAGCAATTCTCTGTCCCTCCTGCTGAAGCTGCACAAGATGCACTGGGCTAGCAAGCATACAAGCCAGAGGAACATTGGCATCATCTCTGGTTCATCCTCCCACATCTTTTGCTACTATACTGTAACTGAAACACTACGTATCTCTAGCTTCAGGATGCTGGTAGTAGAATATTTTTTAGTAGACTAACTGTTGAGATCCAGATCTTATTTCCCAGGGCAGGTCATCTTCAAATAGTCCTGTATATGACCCAAACAGCAGATTTTGCAAAAAGGGACATCACATTTCTTCATTCCACTCCATCCCATTCAAAGCAGCACTGTTTCCATGTAAACAGCTTGAAATAATCTGGCAGATCTTATATTTCTGCACTGAACCAACAGCCCAGCTCAGTGAAGTACACCATGCCCATGCTGAGTGAAACGGAAAGTTGTTGTGGCTCAGCACATTTAAAAAGCCCTTGACAGCTGTGATTTTTCCCTCCTTTAATCATGAGTCCATTTTCCATGCTGTTTTATTCTTTACCTTCCCCATTGAGTCATAAGGAACATTCACATGGATTAATGATATTTGCATGAAAAAAAAAAAGAAAAAGAAAGATGATTTTGGAAGTAAGAAATAAGATTGGGAAGAACAGGGCATTAGAACAAGTTCCCCACTTTATATCAAATTTTCCGCAAAGCAGCCGTTATCTGCCAAAGGTCTTTATTCATTTTATATGTTCTCCTACAACAGTTTGTATTCTGTACTGCACTCCCCAAAAGCAATCCAGTTCCTGAGCTATTACCTCAACTGGTAGCATAGGGCCATTATCTTCATCTCAAAGTATGTAACCAGCTCAAGTTGAAGTATCCCTTTGAGGAAAGTAGATCACTAGTAGACTAGTTTTTCTGCCCTGACTTTTCATTCAAAGATGACTGTCAAGTACCTTATTACCAGTGCAGTATATAATATAGCAGTTGTTCCAGGCTCATATTCTAGTTGCACTATACCACGTAGGTTTTTTTCATTATACTAAGCTCATTTAGATCATGGTTTAACCAATATAAAGGGAACAAGGTGCATTTTTACCAGAATCTTGACAAAAAGCACTTTGATCATTCCTCCATCTGCTGAATCCTTTCCCTGCCTGACTGCTCAGCGCTGGTGCAAGGGCACATGCAGAAAACTAACTGGATTGTGGCTTCCAAGTGAGATTTTGAAGGCACAACAGGCCCATAGCTCAGTRTTAGCTGGTATCTTAACTCCTACTGTTCCTCTGAAAGACCCACGAACAAACGAGTTTGGTAACTGAAAGAAAAGAGGAAAAGTGTTACAATCCTGTTTAACACGTTGGCTTGTTCAAAAGGACAGTAGAAAGGCACTGATTATATCTCTTGTGAGAAATGAAAATGACAGATATGATTAGGTATGAAATTTGTATTTTTTTAAATATAAAGATTAACACTAGAAGAGATTCTCTCTCATGACTACTGTGTGATTAGCATCCAGATAATATACTTTAGTCCTGTACTAAGGTTTCAAATATTAATGCTTTCTCTCAAAGTTACGGGAAGTAGTCCAGAAATACTGTCTACAGTCTGTTCCCTCCATTACAGACCCACAAATGTCCTTTAAAATTGGCACATGATTATACTTATTTCTCTGTATTTCTCAAGCTACTAATTTTCCAGGCTGTGCTGTCAAAATTCCAAACAGCTACCAGATTTCTTAATAAAAATTATACAAAAGCTTTATGTATGTTCCTATTTCAGAACAGCATTGAATACAATGCTAAATATCCAAACAAGCTTCACTTTGTATTGAATTTAAATACAACTGTCATTCAGTCTATTTTGAAATGCTTTATAATAAAAGGAAGTAGCACTGATAAAGATCAGACGTCATTTCTCTCCTACTCCTGGTGATACTTCGTCGCTAACTTTTGTGATGATGACGCACTGGCTTTAGTTAATGCAGCACTCACGTTCCTCTGTTTGCAGTCATGGCCTGTTCTGGCTTGATTAGACCTACTGTAATGGCTGGTTGATGGTAATAGAAAAAAAACATTGATTACGTGTGGTCTGCTTCTCATTTCCAGTCAAACATTCTGTATTGAGACATGAATAGTTCCATTAATTAGATGAGCTAAACATGCTGACAAGCCTTCAAACTACTCAGGTGCTGGCATAATWGTCCAAGTTTTCTGGATTCATTCTCTGTAGTCAATGAAATTTTGGTTATTAGTTTAAATAGAAGCAGAATCAAAAACTATTGGTGTTTCTTATATTTTATTATGTTCCCAAGAATATATACAATACAATTTCTTCCTACTTTTAGAGTCTTATGCTTCACAAGGAAAAACACCCATTATTTATTCAAGATGTTAAAAAGCCAATTGCATAAAAACAATGAACAAATTCCCTCCTCCCCTAAAAAGGGAATCTAAATAACAAGAACAAAACRTGACTAGCTAACTTAATGCTTTCAAAAAGTTTGCATGTAACTTACTTAACAAGAATTTACGCTGAATCTTCTGTAAAGCATAAAGTTATTGAATAACATATCAACTATACTAAACACTTGGTGTTCAGCAATAAAACATCTGTTCTTTTCAAGCTTTCTTGAAAAAATAGATATTCAGGACATTTTGTTCCTGTGCTTGACACTGCTCAGCACTTGTCTTATCTTGCATTTCTTCCCTGTAACCAGTATCTTTCTCTTCTGTCCTGTCAGATCGTTAAGATGCATTTTCTAATCTTTTCACCAAATTAGGGCTATAGAGCTTTTTTGGATGCTACCCTTAGCCCTGAGCTTAAAATCAATGAAACAGGCTCCCCAGCTCTCTTGTGACTGGAAATAGACATTTTTTTTCCCTGACAGCATTGTAATCTGTAATCTGCTTCAGTATGGTAYGAGGCAGTAGGACACTAAATGCGGCAGACCCTGCACCAGCACTTGACATTCCTTTCAGGGAGCAGCAAGAGGGGGGCTGCTGCCCACGGCCGGATGGGCCAGGAGCCTTGGGCGAGCAGGGCCGGGGCCTCCCCGAGCAGGGCCAGGGCRGTGACACGCTCTGCTGACAGTCCAGGGATCACCAGACAAGGCAAAATGTTGAACCAGGTGTGGTGGGGTCCGTCCAGAAAGCGCAGCCAGAATCAGCAGGAGACAGGACTAGAAGCAAGGCTGCCCATTACGCAGGTTTCAAGGTCAGTTGAGGAAACAGGGCTGGAGGGATACGACTGCTCACAACGTAGCTCAGTCAAGAAAGACCTCGATGTCCAGTCCTGCTCTGGGGAAAGGGGGGGGGGGTGCCGGTGAGGCTCTTCAGGGCAACTAAAGCCTAGTATATTTATAGGGGGCTGATGGCTCCACAGGGGAAAAYGCATTCAGAAATGAACGGAAGAAACCAAATACTATCCCTGTTTGGAGAGTTAAGAGCAATTAGCAGCTATTAGAGAATTAAAGTTTCTACATGAAAGAATAATTGTCATCAATTCCACTTAATCAGTATAACCAAACTATAACCTATCCTATTTGTGCACAACATGATACGTAAAAATAAAAATAGCCATCAAATACATAGTAGAAGTAATTCTATGAGTARTATTCAAAGGGGAGAGTAACTTTTAAAAATTGGCACGTATTTTGATGCAAGGCAAAGATACACTGTCTTTGTATTGTGGGCTCATTCTGTGCGTAATCTGATCTCTGACATGTAAGCGTAGCAAGCCCCTTTGCACACATTTTGGAAGACTTTCAAATCATGATTATACTAATAATTTTGCATGGAACTTAAAAAATTATTTGGCACATGTATTAACTATATCCCAAGTGTTATCACGCTGTGATTGAGATCCTTCTCAGAAATTGTTTCAAAGCACTGTTTATTCCCATTTTGAATGTACTGATCAAGGACTCAGGTTCATGACTTAATTTCTCATGTATACATGGTTGCAGATCAAGACCACAGAAATGAGAAGTACTGAAAAAAATGAATTAGGATGGTGGAAAAATAGGCTATATTCGGAATGATTTGGTCACTTCTGCTTCTTAATATTGCAGCAGCTAGAGTGAAGAATATTCAGCTATGCAGCTCTAAAATCTCATGCTGCCTTCCTTCACAGAATTATGGAGAAAGGAATACTCAGGACAGGGGAAAATTGATTAAAAAAAATCATTTTATCCTTACTCTCTCACTGCTAGAAGAAGATGGAAAACAAAAAGTTTTACAAAACCATTGTAGCTACTTTTTTGGTCCTGCTTCCACTTGTTCTTGATCACAAGCACATAGAAATAAAAACCTCTAAAACAAACAGCTTGGTGTACGAGATTGAACAACTGCTTAGCAAGGTCTAATATTTAGCTTTTAGTCCTATGAAAGAAAAATTCCACATGACTTTTCACAGCCCTGGCATCTCAGTAGCAGCTAGGAGCTAGTTCACAATCCGTCTGAACAAGCGTGTGTTTTGGTAGCACAGAGAGCACAGCACTCCAGCATTATGCTCCCCGGACAGTTAGTCTTCAGACAAGTGTATCTTAGATATTGTGGTGGGTGTTTTGAATCTTAATAGGACAGTAACGGAAGCCAGGGCCAGAAGGAGTTTTCATTCTCGTCTCCCTTCCCCCAGCCTTCACAAAACGTAGCAGCCCAAAGCCAGAGACTCCTACTTTTGTGAATTTCAGTTTCCTCTTGGTTTAAAGATGTATTTTAATTGCCAGCAATGATTCTCCTGGATGCTGGGCCTGGAGTCTCAGAAAAGACTATTATAAATGTACAGTTTTAGAAGTTTAATTTTGTTCTCTTGCAGTAAAATTCCAAGAGCCACCATACTGGGTTTTAACATGGGCTAAAGATTCCCAAACCCCCAAATCTTATTTCTTACTTACAAATAAAGAGATTTGCAGTGGCAATATTAACACTGGTTTTATTGCTATCTGACATTTTGTAATACATTGTTACCATTCCAGTCTTTAATATGTAGACTACAAAAATAAACCATAAATCTAAAGTACACAGTATTAGTTTAATCCATAATCAACATAGTAACAGACTCAAAGTATGCTACATAGGCACTTTACAAATAAGAAAAAGTAATTTAAATCCATGGTTCAAGGAGATTTAACACTAAATTTGAAAGCTTACTTCTAACAAACTCAACTACCCACAAAGCCACTAGTTCAACTGTTTTCAAACAAAAGCTCACTGACAGATTGTGTATATTGATGTATTTATATATATATATTTCAAAACAGTAATGCTCTCTTGTGCTTACTGAGGCGTTACAAACAATATAATCTTCATTTGAAAAACGTATGCAATCCTTTGATGCAAAAAGTATTCATTTTTCTTAATAAACAAGCACAAACAACTACATACACTATATACAGGGCATTAAAAAGTGAGTAAGGCTGCTTAATCTTTTAAATCTGACACACATGCATATTGTACATATAGGACACACACACACACACACACACACACACACACACTAGAAATGTTGTGGATATTCCCATGAAAGTCCAAATCTAAATACTTGCAGAAATGTCCAGGCTACTATGGAAGTACACGCCATTGGACTTTCGAACTGAAGCAGAAGTTACTTCTAAAGTAGTTCCCTTCTAGCAATACAGAATTTATAGCGTGGAGATGTTATTTCTGGAGAAAGACATAAGAAATAATTATTTGATTGGCCTCTGGATAGTCTGAAATTTCTCATTGGTACTAATATCTGCATGACCATGCATACAGGATATTCATTTATACACATATAACAAGAAAACAAAGTCACCTGTTAGAGCAGGAAAACGGCAATACTCCTAATAATGCTTTTTCTTTAGGAAAACTTCTCAATGGATATATACAGTATATAAAAATCAATTGTCAGCATACAAAAATATAAGTCAGTTCAGTATCTTTTGATATATCAAAACCTAATCATCAAAAATCCAGGTATCCTGAGACAGGTATGCGCTGTGCATCTAATTTACCAATGCCAGTGCACTGCTGGAGTACAATTAGAAAAGCATTACCTGCGTTTCTCAACAAGCATAAAAATACCTAGGGCAATGCATTAGCTTAAGAAACTCTCCTGTTTCCATCATGTTAAACAATAATGGTGCAAAATATGCATAAAATGCTGAAAGACAAATCCATATAGTAGCTTCAAAGAAAAGAGTAAGGAACAATATTGTATATATACTAATATATACTACAGTTACTAATTTTACAAATGCAAAGAAAACAAATGAAAGATATTTTTCTGTTTTGAACATCATGCTTACTCATAATGTATACAGTCACATTCAAGCAATTGTCTTAAATACATATGCTACATCTGACAATGAATTAGTGAAATAAATCAATGTTGCTTGACATGAATTTCTCCAAGTAAAAGCAGAGCAATAAAACTGGTTCATTTTTTTCCACACCCAGAATAAGGGGATTCTAATAAATGAAATATGATTCCTATAAATCCTAATTTGATTGTTTTGGCTATAAAACAGTAGAAGAGTAGTTCTGACCACTATTGTCTGCATTAAAAAAAAAGGAAGAAAAATAAAGAAAAGACGCATTYGCTAAAACCACTAGGTTTTAGCTATCTAAACAAATACCAGAAGATTGTAACTTTCTCAGTGGACAAACTGACGTTGGTTCAGCTGAAAGCAGATATATTTACTTGAAAATGGATTCCTAAACACAAATGTGCTCAACAATTAGAAACCAGCACATACACCTTTTTTGTATTCATTTACATTTAAAATCTGCAAGGACAGTAAGTGCTATAAAATACTTAATTTGGAAAGCTACACTGAACCAATGCTCATTTCATAGCATAAAGACTGTTTAACATCCTATTACTTATAGATGACAGTTACGAAGATAGTCCCAACATCATCAGCTCCACCTTAAAAACAATAAGCAAATTCTCTCCAGACATGAACACTAGTATATGACTTAACTGTTACTTGGCTCTTAGCCCTGCCCTCTCAGCTGTTAAATCTCCTACAATGCTCTCTAGCACTGAATTACAGTAGTCAGTATGTGGTAATGTATGTCTATAGATGCATTAATTTTATTCCTGATAATATTAAATTTGACTAGAATGAAGACCTAGAAATTACATAGAGAATGTTTTCCCTAAACTGGTATAACACATTGTCATTAAAAAAAAAAAAAAAAAGTGTAATCTGTTGCACTAGAAGTAAAGGTTTCATAAGCCATGGGTGTTACAGTTATTGTAAATCATCACTCTTGGTCATCTCTTCTTGTTGTCTGCAAGCCTAAGAATCTATGAGAAGATAAACATACTGTGATGAGAACTGATCTTTTAACCTGCATATGTGTATTGCATAATAAATAAATACATCCTATACATTTATCAAACAAGATAAATAGCTTTAGTCACAAACATATGTAAACTGGTAATTTAAGAATAAGCTTCTTCAATGTCCATCTAATGTTATTAAACCCAGATGTGTTAGAATGCACAATGTGTTCTGAAAAGATAGGGCCAAGAAAAGCAGTTTGAAAAAATCACACTGTTTCAAGTGAACAGTGGATTTTACAGACATTTTGAAAAATCAGGCACCTGCTTTCCATAGAGAGTCAATAGGAGATTTATGTCTAATTTCCATTGAGTACTTTGGAAACCCTTCCTCTACATCCCACCTAAAATCCCAGGAAACCAGGGCTTAAGTTTATCAGACTGCCTCTGAATATACCAGCCTAATTAGCTAAATTATTTTGCAGCACAGGTCCAAACCACCGTTTTAGATAATAAAGCTCACAGTGCTGAATAACTTTTTGACTACCTCAAGGTTAAGGAGATCTCTATTTTCAAATGCAAAACAAAGTAGTACAATCACTACATTATAGAAGAGACTATTTTGGCATACTTACATTCCTGACATTTTTCAATGTGATAAAAAAGTGGGCAACAGATTAGTTACAATAACATGTGTGCCTGCAACAGAAATTGTCCTCTAGGTTATATTATATAGAATTAGCAGTTCCATTCAGCTCACAGGTGACTTCCCTTGGTAAAAGAAAAAAAGAAAAAAAAAATGGAGACAGCATCTCCCAGCAGGATTTGAGCTCCCAACAAGGGTGACCCCACCATCCGGATCACACCACGATTCCACAGAGTTTGCAKCACCATCCTTGGCAGGAGAAGATTATGCCTTCTATGTATTTCTGATTTCTGAACAAAGCAATAATGGAAACATTTTTGGCACTTCCGCGTGGAGCAGGAATTATCCTAACCAAGACTGCCTCTCTGAATAAAATACATCGAAATTTATAGCATGAAATACTCTGACTGAAATAGCAACTAAATAAATTGTGACTCATTCTTTTCTTATGTACAAGCATTAGGTCATCATAGACAAAAAGATTTTCTACAGAATAAAACTTTGTTTTTTTAAATCAAAAAGATTTAAGCTTCATAGCTTCCCATAACTATTAAACCGTGTAAACTTCAAGCATAGAGAAGAAATTGTGACATTATTGCATGCTTTTGTCACAGTTCAAGGAAAACATTCTATATTCAAGGTCAGATCACTAATAAATTGGTATGACTATATAAATATATACACATTGAAGATAGAACATGTGCAGACATATATATCTGTAGATATATAAAAATATTTACTTTCTYAGCACAGTTAAAGTCTGTGTAAAAACTTAAAAATACTGAAAACTGTAGGAGTCCTAAAATTCCTCCTTTGGAGAAAAGTAAGAGGTCCCCTATATAYACTATGCAAAAAGCACTCTTTGCAAGAGTACAGCTTGTTCTGAATTCCCATCTATTTCTTTGTGGATTAATATATTTGTTGAAAATTTTATAAATAATTAGATAATATGCAAAAAATTATGTTGTGAGGTTTGATTGCTACAGCATAACTATAGGCTGCTACTGCATAGAAAATAAATTTTATTCAGACAGTGCATGTCCCTCTCTAACAGAACGTGTAGCTGCTAGTGCTACAACTAGAGCTATTCCAGAATTTTGCTCTATTGCATTCTGACATGAAATGTCATTTGGGGGTATTTTCTCTGAAAATATTTCGGCCAAAAAGGGGGTAAATGCAGATGTATTTTCCTGCACCCTCTAAATAGCAGAATCTTCAAAATAAATCTGTAACAGTTACGAAGTTACAACTTCACAAGAAAGAACTGACAAGCTATAAAAAAGCACCAACAAAATAATGTAAATGGTGGCATAAAACATTAAAATGCCAATTTACATTTCCAGTTAAATGTAACAACACTGTCTCATCCTCATCTTGCACAGTTTTGCTAGTATAGTACCGTACAAGAATATGCACAACTCTGAACAACTCTGAAATACAAAGGCTCTCTAACATAAAACATCCATTATACATCAGAATCTTAAATTTAATCCAATTTTGGAAGAAAATCAGACTTAAGATCATTATAATGGCAACTAAAAAGGGGTAAAACTGCACATCAGATGCCATACTCACAGTCCTTCAAAACCAGTACGACAGTGGGACACTTTAGACATGGCTGTGTTTATATGAACATATGTTCATAGAAGCAGCCAGCTGTAGTCATTAGGCACAATTCTGAGATGAGTTTTTATCTTTAAACCTCACTTACATTATAACCTTGAAACTTTAATTTCGTTGTTACGAAAAGGTGAGAAGTTATGATGCTGACAGGGAAAAAAAAGGGGGGGGGATTATCAGTGCAAAAGGCCTCCTATGAAGTGCACACCCCTTATCAAGGCTTGTATTCCTTCCACAAGAACACATCCTGCTAATTCAGMGAGAGTGACTTCACCTGGACACAACAGATCTGTTTTCAAGCTGCTGGCTGTGCCTATTTCATGTAGCTGAACAGGACTGAACATCTAATGAATCTGATTCCAGTGTAAAATTCCCAAGGAAAATTCCTGTTTTGCTAACATAAGACTGGAGCACACACATTCCAGAAATGCTTTTTTTGGAAGTCATATTCCAATGTCAATAGAGATTATTTAGGATATTTCTTTCTTTATCCTGAGTAAAGGGCTTTTATTTACCAAAGCCCCTGGCACATACTGCTATAGTGCAGTTAGATTTTATAGTCCTGGTGTCCTAAAAACCATTATTTGATTATTTTCTGGAGTAGCTTTCCTCATTCTTCTCCAGCAGGTGGTGGTGGCTGGCATAGCTTGTATAATCTGACAGAAACAAAAAACAGAGCAATCATTATTCTGAGAAGTTGGTGTTTATTAAAACAGGTAAATTTAGGGAATACAAACTAAATCTGAGTCTTCTTCCAWTGCAAAGGGAAAGTAATTGCATTGAATTCAGTTTAATAACATTGATATAAAACCAGTAAAATTCTGTTTATAAACATGACCGTGGTATTATTAAAATACACATCTATAAGTAATATTAAAAAGACAGTAAAACAACTTTCCTGTTTAGTCAAACTTTTATACCTCTGCACTGAGGAACCCTTTCTGAAGACCACAGAGTCTCCACTAACTCTATAACCAACTGTTGCTCTAAATTTCGGTATTGGAAAAGTTGCTTGGTGACTGCTGCTGCTGCATCWGTTTTGTTTTTGTGTTGGCAGACAGTCAGCCTTCACTTTAACATACTTTTCTGTAAAACTGATGCTGTGTGGTCTTGATCTCCAAGAACCCAAGACAGATGTCAGACATGCAACATGTCAGSCTGAAGATTTTGAACACCCCCTTACCATGAAATCAAGATCAATAAGGTTTGGTTCAAAGGACACAGAGTAAAGACTGAAATAGTTAGCCACATCTCCAATTATGAAGGCTTTCAAATTTCTACTAAATCCTTTGGCATAGACTTGGTTATTAGCAAGTGTTTGGAAAGTTACCCTAATGTCAGGAATACGGAAAATAAAGGGCAGTCATTCTGACCTCAGGCTCATTAAAAGAGGCCCTCTGTTCTCTAAGAATATCCAGCATCTCCCCTAGAACCACAACAGTTTGAAATAGCAATAGACATGATCTCATTTGGTGATTACATATTTTCCTCAGGGAAAGTGTATCACTGAAGCAGTAACAAAGAAAAGAGAGTAAGAAGTTGGGTGTGGCAAGGAAAAAGAGCATTAAAATCCAAAATGAAAAGACAGTAATACCATAAATGCATTAATACTGAATATCAGAAGTCTACAGAATAGGCTCTTGAAATATGGAAGCAAAAAAATAAAATAAAATAAAATAACAAGAGGTTTGGTAGRTATAGCTACAGGCAGGGTGGTGACTCCTCCACTCTTTTGGAGGCTAGAGGTGTTTGAGAAGCTCCAAATATCTGAGTTTTCCAGCTACATTTTGCAAACTGGCCAGCAAAATATCAACTTAATTTATATCACTGCACTTTAACTAATCAGGCATTTCAAAATGATACAAGTCAACATGGAAAACAAAAATCTGGACATGTGACAGGGCTCCACAAACAATTCAAGATCAGTCAGCTGTTCCTTTCTTGGCAAGCTTCTCTGCTATTAAAGTTATTTGAAGAGCYGTCTGTATGGTAGCTCTTGTGAATACTGAAAACCTCCTCACACTATGATGTTTCATGACGGAAAAAGTACTCTGTGACTATGCAAGAGCAGGACAGGATATCTGCTGTTCTCTTTCAGTTTCCTTATGAGTCAAAACCCACGGGATGTTGACAATGCACAACTGCACAAGCTAAATAACTCCTTTAAGTCTCACTGTAGGCCGTATTGTTTCTGGAGGGTAAGTATGAGGAGCATCAGTTCTACCAGTGAAGCAGCAATCACAATCGTGCTTTCAAATCTTCACCATAATGTGTCCCGAGGACCACTTCCACCCTGTCATCTGGTCATTTGACCATTTAAGGTCAAGTAAGCCTTGTTGCAGAAGCCAGTGTRTTTGTCAGAAGACACACAAGCCAACAGACATAGATCTCGTATTTATCTACCAGACAGAATGAGGTCTGGTATATAGCTTTACATAGCTGMGTATGTAGAGAGAAATAAAGCAGGGCATATTCTGAATTATTTAATTCTGTCAGTGTAATAAATCAATAATATTCACAGCAGGCAGAAGACAGATAGACTGACTGTCAGAATCTTACTTAAGTCAGGAATCACAGTGGGGTTAATTATTGTGAGTTTTAGCAAAATCTTACTTCAATTGAGTAATATACAGGAAAGTGCAGCCTGAAGTACTGAGGTCTCAGAAATTTTCAGATTAAAATGGTAAACTTTAAGGTTATAGTCTAGAGAGCAAGTGAGGGAGGGGCACTCTAAATAAATTTACAGGGAGGCCGCATAAATCCCTAAGGAGCTATATACTGAAGACAGTTTAGGAACAGAAATGGCCTCTTCTGGCTAAATACGGATGTAACAAGTGTTTGAGACGATACAAATCACTTGAGAAAAGACAGTGACCAGTGACAACTGCAGAGAACAGAYAATGACTGCAAAGCACGCTTAAATGGAGCTGTCTTTAATGGTATTAAAGGGCATCAAAGAATTGATGACCCACAGTATAAGTTACCCATAAAGTGAAAGTATCACTCATGTTGATGAGTATTCCAACTTACRTGGCTTATTATCTCTAATGGTACACCAAAAACCCCAAAAACTGAGGCCAATGAGATATTCCTGGGACATTGTTATTGCTACCGACTTGCAAGCATGTTGGATGCATCTCTGTCTCATTCTATGTTCTAAAGTCATCTGATAATTTTCTTTTAGCCCTTCATTGCTAAGTTACAGGAGTTTCAATTGGGAGAAGTGACCTTCTCCTAATTGATCTAATATATTTCAGACTGCCAGCTCAAGAAAGCTAATAAATATCCCCTGGCTAATTACTTATAACTTTTTCCTTTTAAGAACTTGGACTTTTGCTTTATGACACAAGCTTTGAATCCAGATACCTACTATCTCATTTAGAGGTGGGGAAAGAATTAGACCTGGTTTGCCACAAACTTTTGGCCATCTGCAGAATTATGTCACAACAGAGTCTATTTGAGGCCAGAATCAGTGTTCATASTAGAAAAGCTCATGCAGCTTTTCCTATACAAAATGCTACTTTAGGGCTTTGGTTCCCACAGTGCAAGATAGTTGGTCCTGGGTTGCCTTTAAACTAATCATTAATGTGAGAAGAGATACCCTCATCTGCTAGAAAGGAAAATGACCTTACTGGTCATGGGTTTGCTGATACTCTTTGTTGCTCAGCTTCTAATAATAGCTTAAAACAGGGTGTCCTTCTCTTACTGGAGCTATGAAAGAGAACTGTTCCATGGATGTACTCTGTGGGGATTCCCATTAAGGCGAAAGATTCTTTGTTGGAAAACTAGAAGGATATTGACGTGTTTGAGGTTACCCAGCCAAATRTCTCTTGCCCCAATAGAACATACCTATTCAATGTCACAGAGGAGTAATGGAGATGAACTTTTATAACAGAAATGAGCTCTCAAAAATGACATTTTATGATCATCTTATCAACGTCTCCTCAAATACCAATGGTATCTTCCATACTGAAAACCACATTGTAAGATACAGAATCTCCTAGATGTACACAATACAGAATCCTTCCCAGTCGTTTTCCCAACCTCACARTCAATACTTCTGTTGGATTGTATTTCATCTACATTGTAGCTTTTTGATGACTCAGAATTCTGTCTTTGGGAGAAGCACTTTTGCAAATGCTGTTTTTCAGGTTTGGCCTTTATCCTTGAAAGTATTTCTGAGCTTTGTTTAACAGCATGAACAGGCAACAAGCATGGATATTCATGCCAGAGTCATTAGCTCAGCAGAATGTTAGCAGTGTTCTTTTTACTTATTGATACTAATGAACAGCGCCAAAGTTTTGGGGTGCCAGTGTGGCTGACGTCTTGGTCTGTCTTCTTCAGTTTGCCTGAGAGTAGGGTATTGCTCTTGTTGCACCAAACCATCATATTACTGCTTTTGTTTCTAGGCTTAGCTAATCACAGTAGCCCCAGCCCAAGCCCAAGACCACCTGCACTGCTGCTATAGTTTTCCTTTTCCCAACATGGATCACCAATATGGACCATCTATCCTCTCTGAGGGTTAAAAAAAAATGTATCTACCTATTTGGAATAAGTCTGTAAACACATTTGTAGGGCTTGAGTTCTGATGGATAGATTAGATAGTAGACACAGTAATAGATATGAAACACAAATCTTTCAATAGATGATGTGTGTTTGTTAAAAGTCCTGTCAGAAAAAAAGGAAATGAGGCTGAAAATACCTCTTAGAATGCAGTTAAAATGCAAATAAGTATTTCCAGCAGACTACTAAGTTAAGTCACTTGCTAGATTCTGTCTCACTGCCATAATTGGTAGAGGAAATTGAAGGTGTCCAACTACTTTGCCCTATATGGGGGCATGAGATGCTGSTATGCAAATATAATCATGCCTTGTACACTTAAAGGGTACTCCTTTTCCAGAATTAGATCAAGCACAAACAAGTCACAACGTGCACTGATCTCCTATGAACAGACTATGGCCAATGATTCCCTATGGGAAGAAACCGGCATACTTGAGAAAAGGGGAGCAAACTGCATAAGATAAGATTCCTATAAAATTACTGGTCAGAATCCAGAAAGCAGTCCTTCTTGTGAGGCTACATACTATATAACACAGACCACTCAATCAGGTGTTACCAATACCTTGTTCCCTTGTTGAAATTTAAACACCACAATGGGTCTGTTATGTATGCCCACATATCTGTTAGTACTTCAATGTGTTATTATTAGTCATCAAGAAACACTATGCTTTAAATTTAAATGATAGCTGGATTAACACAACTACCTTAACACAAAACTAAGAACACTGGAGTTGTTACTTTCCTTTCTAAGAATTATGCTTGTTAAAACATATTTCAGGTGCCTGTAATCTATCACAGTATTGAAAAATATAACTGTTCTWTATTTATGCAGCTTTTTAATCTAATGGATGCTTCAGGACAAGACAGACTATGTCACCTCTAAAAGCAACTGGAGTGTGATTTCACTAAGATATTGCAGTGCAGTATTTCATTAAAATAGGGTTTTGGAATTAACCTATGAATATTTCTCTCAAAACATAAGTGATGAAGGACTTACCAATTTTTGAATAATGAAATCTAATTCATGTTAATTATGAAAACAAACTGGTAAGTTTTAAAGTGCTGCACAGCTGCAACTTCTACAACTAATTACTTTAATTAAAATTGAATGGCTAGGAACCTAATTGATCCTATGCATGTTAAAAGCCAAATCTTACCATTACCAAAATACAACGCCATTAGTGTTGGTTGCTAGCTTGTGAGCCTCTGGGAAACCATTTGGCCTTAACTACACAAATCATAGTCTAGAGTACAAACAGTTACCTTGGGACGGACTGTGGCGTTCGATCCCTCACTCCTAAATTCTTCGCTGTATTTTGTACTCTTGCTCCCTGTAAAACACAAACAACAACTTTGTTTCACTTTTTCCAACCCAGGTTTTCTTTCTGACATTCTAGATCAATGTAATTATGGCATACGATTAATCAATAAATAYGCTTCATATCCCCAAACAACTCTCCTCTTTTAAGGTGATAGACAAGTTAAATCAGTATATTGATTTTCAACTTAAAGCAATATGCAGAAAAGAAACACAATCCTTTCACTTGTCTTTATATAAATATGTACTTTGGCTGAGTGAGATATTAGATTTGTGTGAAACATGCTCTACATCTGAAACAGAGCTGCAGTGGCAGCAGCATACAATGTAAAAATACAGTATAACCATTGATTCAGAATACTAGTAGAGTAAGATTAGAGCTTGCATTTGTTTCAGATCTGGTACCCGGGTAATTGACAGAGTACTAGTTTACTCTAATGGGCTCAGAAGACGAAAAAGGCTGTTTGATGACACACAGACAAGTATTTATACTTAATGTAAGAGATGTGCCACAAAAAGAATTATTTAATTAAATTACTTTTAGGAAAAATAGTGACATTGATGGAGAAAATAACTAGAATACCTACAAAACTGAAGAAAGAATTTAAAAGTGACTTCACTAGCTTTACATCTAGTTCATTAGTCTGTCTCTGATAGTAGTCAAAGGCATATGACTACAGAACAGGGCAATCGTATGACATTTCCCCAAGATCTCTCCCCGAATTCAATCATTAGTGACTCAAGAGCTTCTTACTTCAGCAGTAAGTACCTATTTAATCATCTTTAGTGATTCTCTTCTTTGATCTTGTCCTGTCTCATCTTGAAACTATGAATAATTTAATATGCTTAACATCCTTGTGGGAGAGCCACAGCTTAGGTACAATCTTAACTTATTGTGTGAGGAACTACCAAGTATTTGCTTGTTTTGCCAGTTATATCTGATGTACATCTGAAACCTGTAGTTCTGTATGGGAAAAGACAATGGTCAGTCGCTATCCATCATATCCATGCCAYATAAAGGTTTTCTTTTTAGACTTCTGTCATGTCCTCCTTCACGCATCAAGCTGAACAGTCCTAGATGTCCCTGAACATAAACTGTCCCTTGTCCCTGAACTTAAACTATTCCCAACATTCGATCATTGCTTCTCAGAATCATGAAACGGCTGAGGTTGGAAAGGCYGTCTTAGTGGGGCTCCAATATGTCTGTGTCTCTCTTGTACTCGAGAGCCCAGCACTGGACAAAACACTCCAGATGGGGCCTACCTAGCACTGAGTAGAGGGGGAGGATCACTTCCCTCAACCTGCTGGCAGTAAGACTTTATATCCTGAGGTCTTATATAGAATATCTAACAGTCAGCTCAGACAATCATTCTGAACGTGGATTTAGGGTTATTTCCCCCCCCGCTACATGCATCACTTAAAATTTATCTAGACTGATTTTCATCTTTTTTTTACTACTCAATCATGAAGTCTTGTAAGGTCCTTCTGTAAGTTTTCATAGTTAGTCCTCATATTTATCAAAGACTTGGAAAGAGTTCAGAGGAGAGTAGGGAGAACAATCAGATCATAAGACTACACAACCAACAAAGAAAGGCCAGATGAACGGATATTGTTCAATCTAGATCAGTGATGAGTTATCAGGGAAATGATAATCATCAAATATATAAAAGTGTACTGCTAAAAATGGAGCAAAAGCTAGTCTCTAAGTCCACAGTGTATAGTACAGAATACATCCTTAGATTGGAAAAGAAAAAGTAAAAAGCAAAAAACAAAACAAAACAAAAACTACCACCAACTCAAATTAGGCACCAAGTAAAACATGCTAGTGAAAAGGATAATAAAACTCTGGAAGAGACTGTTTGGGGAGCACTGCATAGGAATCTCCATTACGGGAGGATTAAGAACAGGTAAGACAAGTGTCTGTCATGAATAATGTATAGCTGATCCAGTCTTGGTCAAAAGGCTGGACACATTAAATCTAGACCTTCACCACCTTCAGCATCCTTTCCTCAGTGCCGTTTTCTAAAATTTTATGAAAAATTAAAAAATGTCATAATAGACCACCAGTGGATCAGATTGACATATAATTAGCATAACTGAGAGCCAGTGTATATAGAGTATACATGGGAAAACTATCAAAATTAATCTTATGTAGATATGAACTTCAATGCTGTGACCATTTCTGAGAACAAAAACCAGCCTATTTTTACTTACATCACTGACTAGACAAATCTATTTTAACATCTTGCTCCCATGATAAATCAAATGTACTGATTTAAAAAGGAGTCTAGCTTTATACAGCCACGTAATTTATTGTTTATCAGGAGAAAAATTAAACCTACAAATTACAACCACCAAATTCTTATTTCTTTTGGAGAAAAGCCCCCAAGAATTACTAACAACTTGCTATATAGTATCTCTTAGTGTCCATTTAGCACTATAGTATCATTTCTATTTCAATATACCATTAATTTATACTTCTCTGATTTTGTCTTATGTAGGCATAACAAGTATTTTTGTTAAGTGACTCTAGAATTTTTTCTCTGTATACCAGTACTGCCAGGGCACTCAAGAAAGATGCCATTAACTATAGGGAGGTACCATCATCAATCTAGAATCTGATATATGAACCAGTATTTTCAGTGCCATGAAAAATAAATGATAGGTTTATTTTGAAGTTACACAATAATTTAAGGCTGGCAAAACCAGTCAAAATAAATAAATTCTATTTAAGCCCAACTCAGTACAAAATCAGCACCATTCTTATGAGAATTATTCCAAATGCAATGCTTTTATTATATTCATGAAAATGCATGGAAAAACTATTATTCATTTAAAAGACAACACAGATTCTCTCCCAACTTTTCTTCTTTATCAGCTTTTTACCTCTCTCACTCATAACCCTGTGGCCTCTTGTAGCTCCTTTTATAGGCCTCTATCTACATTTTGGTGCCTCTTGAAGACAGTTCTGTCAGGATGCTCTAAGTAGTAACTTGTGGATAAAGATGTTTACATGAATAAATATACATGAGTAAATAAGGTTAAGGATAGTTGGAATATTTTGCCATTTTTTTTCATTTTAAAATCAATTTAGACTGGATAAGTTGATGAAAAAGAGAAAACACTTATCTAAAATTATCCCACAGACCCCAGTTCATACCATCTCTCATAAATTGCTCTCTTTTCTTTAGTTATTGCAAGATAAGTGCTTGTGTGTACCCAGTTATAACTGATAAGGCAATTATTCAGACAATTGTCTCAACCACAGGGCCAGGGCTATTAGGAGTCCCGTTAAGCATGATCACCACCTCATTCAATTTAATGGAGAAACGCACTTCCTGAGGTCATCCACAAAATCAGGTTTCTCCAATTATTCAGTACTGGTGCCCTAAGCTGAAAAGAGGCATTTAGAGACAATTCTGGTAGAGACAATTTCCTGTGGAAAGTTCAGAGCTGCTAGGAGATAATGCTGCTGGCTTCCCCAGAATAGCAGATATCCTTTCATTTGCATCTCCCTATGGCTAATCTCTCTTTATTCCCCAGAAAAATTTCCCACTATAAAATGGGCTACTGTAAAGGGTTTTTCTTCCACATTAAGGCAGGAAAAACATACGTGTATTGACCTCTAAATGTTCTACACCAAACCCCAAAATGCCTTTTTTTTTTTTTAATCCAAACTTTGTGTGTTGTACAGTCCTGATGATAAAATCCTATAGTTATTAAAGCATTAAATCAGGAAAAGATTTCTAGAAAATACCAGTGTTTGTTGAAATTACTTCAAAACATTTAGAATTTAATGGAGGATTATACATCTACTGCAGAACTCCAAGACTGATTTAAAACTACAACAAAAGATTCTAAAAGACTCTCTCAGCTCCACCGTGGTTTCCTACAAGAGGAAGAATGTGCGAACAAAGTCTGGCTTGATATATACTTGATATATACTAGCAGACTCTTCTGCAGTGTCTGTGGGTGCATTAAATGCATTACTAAAAGATCCAGAAATGCAACATTTTCTAAAAATTGACCAGAACCATACATTGAAAATGTGCAGTTTTACAGAGTACATCTCTGAAAGCTGATGTGTACTTTATGCCCAGTTTCTTTGTAAAATACCCAGATGTGCACGTTGCTAGAAGTTGAGTAGAAACATCAACATATAAATGCAAGTTTGTTATTACACTGCAGCAGCTTTCTTTTAATGTCAAGTTAAAATTGCAATTTCTGAGAGCACCTACATGATCTAAGTCAAGAACCCTGAGGGTATTTATTTGCTACAGAAACTTAATTCATGCACTGAAGGAACTGAAAGTCAGATACGAAAAAGAATGAGACTCATTACTCAGAAGTAACCACATTAGGCAGTAACACTTAAATATAATTGATCAAAATCTATGATGTGAGAACATCAACACTATTGCTTTAATAGACTAAAGGTTTGATCTACTGTATATGCACTTTATGTAGGGCCAGTTAGAAGTAAAGCACAGTTGTTTAATCATTTTCATAATTAAACTGTGATTTGCACAAGATATATACTAGAACTTATGGAAATAATAAAATTAGATGCAAATTAGAATTCAGAAAAAGTGAGTCTTATCTGTGATTAATTGTTCAAATACTTAATAACCTTTTTTGCTAGTAAATAGCACTTACTTTGAAGCTGAATTTGTCTGTATTTGACTTGTGTATCCTGTTTCTTGTTTATGCGTTTGCCATAAGGTTGAAAGGTACCACAGACGAGGATATATGTTCCATATGCACACAGTGCTTAAGTCCTCCCACCACTCAACCTCTCTTTGATCAAGTGACTAGGCTGAGCTGTTTAATCTTCACTTCATGAGGCTTGTCTAACAATCTCTGGGTCATTCATGCCTCTCCTTTGAACTTCTTCCAAGACTCCAAACTTATTTTCAAAGTGTTTATCTGATAACAAGATATTCTAGGAGAAGCTGTGCCAATACAGGGTACAGTCTAGTCCCCATTTTTAGTTGATATTCTCTTTTTTTAAACTTAACCAGTATTTTTTTGTCAGACCTTTCTGCTAAGAAGTAATGCTGAGGTGATCAGCTGTTCACAACAGTCTCTAAATACTAATACTCTATTAGATCAAAATAGCGAAAAATATTATTCAAAGTAAGTACAACGCCCTCAGGAATCTTGCCTTCAAAGTTAAGAACCACAGTATTCATTTCCCCTTCCCTCCTGTATTTCCCCTTCATTCAGTACATGAGTCACTTTTGTCACTTTTTATTAATTGTAATTAATAATCCTAGTAAGTTATTTTTATGGCTAATTATTAMTAAGATAAAGATGCTCTTACTCAACAGACTATTCTGATTTACTGCAACCGCAAAGACTATACCACAGCAGTTATATAAAAATCATTAGGTAAAATCATAACCTTGCAAAGGTTAGGATCCATTTACACATACACAGAAAGCAAAYATCTGGTAAAAACCAGCCCATTCTATTATTGAAAAAGGCAGAGAGAGGGAGAGAGAGAGAGAAAAAGAAAACCTTTCAGCCAATGCTCACTTCCCCTCCCCACCCAACCAAGACAACTCTCACACTGGCATTATAAAAATTAAGATGGGGAGTCTAAAATGTTTGGTCAAGTCATTCTTGTTTGATGATAACAAGTCTCATTAGGAAACAGTAACATCCTTCCCGTAAAGAGCATCTTACCTGTTTGCGCATGACATCTGTAGCTTGCATGATATAGCGAGGAGGTAGCCCATGGCTCCGAGCCAGAATGATCGCTTGCTCCAGGGTAACACTCAGAGTGCAGCTGCAATGGAAAACTGAGCTCAGGCATCTGCTAGCAACAGTTCTTAAAATGACTGCTATATAGTAAAAATACCTTTAGATCAATTTTCTTTTTAAAAAGGTTAAAAATAAAAAATTACATAGTGAACTTGGCTTTCTTCCCAAAACCATGCAGGTTTAGCCCAGACACTGAATACAGAAATGTTACTTAAATGGAAAGCAAGGTAGATGTGCAACAATGATACTGAAGTAGAACTGGGAGGCAAGTAACACCACTAATGTAGGCACACTAACTGTCAACCAGTAAGTAGGGTACGTTTCAGAGACGAACAAGAGCAAATACTGACTAGATTACAACTTCTATAGTAATTATTAGCACACTTGTCCCCAATTATGCTTATGAAATACTTTGATGTTAACCTGTATAACTCCACTGTTCTTTTCGGACACAATTTAGAAGACGAGGTCTTCAATCTGAACTGGTAACTCAAGTTACCACATTCCAGGTACTTAACTCACATTCCAGGTACTTAATCCAAATTTTCAATTCATTGCGGCAGTGATGTCAATTTTAGAAAATAAACTTCATCATTATTGCTAGYTAGAAAATATTCGTAAAAAATACTGTGCAGTATCATAACTTAACACTTGCTTATTGACTCTGATCAGTAGTCACAAAGGCAAAAAACTAGAATAAATGGGGAATTGAGACCAAGGAGTATCCTACTGGGAGCATATAACTTCTATAATCTTTAGTTCCTGATTAATGTTCATTTCATCAGATTTACACTACCCAGTATTTTTCTGGCAAAAGGCTCATGACAATAACAAAAAACTTCACTACCTTATTTAGCAAAATTCCTTCATTTGTTACATTTTTATGCAGTCACACAATTGATAGGGCTGGTTTTTTTGCTCCTTGTTACTGCTAACTTCATTTTTGCTTTTCTGCATTGGATTGTGCTAAGTGGGCCATCTTTAGTCACATAGCATGGCTCAGTGATGTAGCTCTTTTTTAAATTTCCTTCAAACAGCTAGCTGTGCTGAAAACTACCACTATTCTTTTCCCATTCCCATCACTTGCATGATACCCGAGATATCTATTGCTAAGTCAATAGCAATAGATTTGCACTTAAGAGTTATTTGATTGCCAACTGCTTCCTGAAGTCAGAAAATTGTAATTCTCTTCACCTTCCTTTTTAATGCATAGCAAATTCTTGATGTCTTAGAAAAGTAACAAATACAAAACTAAGTATAAAAAAACTGCTGGAAGAACAAAAGGAAAACTATGTAATTACTAGCAGTCTGTTTTCCCCCCAATCATTTATCACTAGATAGAGCACTCTACTGCAATGTGAGAAATGTTTCACTCCAGACAGAAAACCAAGGCTCTGACATTTTTGGTGATAGAGATTTCATGACAGTCTTTTTTTTATGGAAGTGTCAATGTGTAATGATATAGCCCTGTAATTTAGTATTGCCATTCTCAGTATCAGGCAATAAGCTTCATGCAGAATTTGCAAGGCCTCAGGACTGAGGTTTGTAAGATCTGCTCTGTCTACGCTTTCCCTGACCTGCCTGCAGCTTCCCTTTACTTGGTTTGGCTGTGACAGCAACTTTTCTAATTGACCAGGTGTCTATGGCTAATTTGTTTTACTTTTGTTTATCTTTGTGTGGTATTTTAGGGATAGCAGCAACAAGCACGTATTCTATGTAGAATGAGACATTTCCCACTCCAACACAATGTAGTGGTGAGAAACAGAGGCCTGGTGCAAGAGCAGAGGCCTTGAGAAACAGAGATAGGTAGGAACCGGAGTAGAGGAGTACAAGCATGGGGTGATAAGAGAGGGGGCACAGGCTTGTCACTGGAGACCCATGGCTATAAACAACTCGCCTGTGGTCAGTTAAAAATATCCAGCTGGAGGAAAAACTGGTTGAAGGGGTGAAAAGGAGAACAAAGACATAATATCTAACATACATAAAAGGCACCAAATATAGTGCATCCAGATGTAACATGGAGTTGCAGGTCAATAAGATGGAGCAAAGGTGTAAAAGCACATTAGAAAACATATGAAATGAGCCCAAGTAGGTCCTAGAATGAGGAAAAAAGAAGCACCAACATGAAGACGAACATGGTATTCCTCCTGGCGACAGACTCCAAATGGTGACAATTCACTGTTAACATTCCTCCAACCAGAATGAAATCACCAACCTTAGGACTCAGGGTGAGCATAAGAGACAGAAAAAGGGGTGGAAATTAAGGGTGTGTGTAACAGTTTTTACTGCATTATTATACTTCTGTTTTCTACAATAATTAGATCTGGACTAACTACAATTCTTGAATTGGACTGTTAAGACTTCAATTACACTAAAAAATTCTTGGCTTGAAAGAAGTTGTGTTTCCCCTCTTCTCATGAACAAGATCATGAATATAACAAATGTTGCTGCTGAATTACAACTAACCCATTTTTTCTAAACACAACACTAATTGTGGCTTACTTAGCAGGTGTAAAGAGTGACAAATGAAAAAGGGGAATACTTTATAACTGTATAAATCCCTTTCCAGGTAGGTTCTGAACAAGTTTCCACTTACCCTCAACTGCTAATGAAGACCCTAGCTTTGGTACAAGGATGCTRATCTCCTGCAGTGAACTTAGATTGGCAGGTATGTGCAATGCAGTCCAAATAAAGAGGCATTTGCCCCCTTTCAAAAGTGAAAATAAATAAATAGGCCATACCTTCAGAAAAATTGTTTTCTCCTACTGACCCTGGTACTACATCCTAAAGTAAAGGCTACAATGGCTTTGTCAGAGTAACTGGGGAAGTTTCAGAGCTGAAGATCTTGCCCTAGAACAACCTATCATCACATCAGACAGTAAGCACTAGGGAAAGTCATTCTRGACATGCCATCTGATTCCCATTGTCATGGTGAGGACAAGGATGGATAGATGGTTTCTCATACAGTCAAAAAGACCAAAACCATAGAAGGCTTTACAGGCAACAAAATTGAGTAGAAACACATGTCTGAGGGCTGCCATCATCCAATAGGTGAATAGCTGTATTCTGCATCAGTAAGTTGCTTGATCATTTTTCTGTTCAGAGCCAAAGTGCTGCAACAATCACATCTCTTCAACCAGAAATATGAGGTATATACAAAATGATCCTACAGCAGCAGAACTTGRCAAAAGCTACATATTTCCAGTTAAAATAATAAAATTAAGACACGTGGCTGAAACAGACTTTCGAGTCACCTTTTGACAAATACTGATCAAAAGATTCTGTATAGTTTATATTATGCATACAGAACAGACAATATGTTTCAATCAGACACTCATCTTGTTAGGCAGATCTGTAGGAGGAAAAATGTGTCTGCTCTTTACTTTTTTTCTTACTGAAAAAAACTTGGCATGTTTAAATATCTCTAAGTAAATTTATGGACTGTAAAGAGTTTCAAGAAGTATGTGGAAGATATTGAATTTAATCTGTATCTTTATTAATAGCCTATTGTTTAAAATTTATAAGATAAGTGATCTTTCTTGGCAATTAAATCAGTTTTATTCCCCAGTTTCTTGTATATGCTGACCTTAGAGTTAACCTGGATTAAGTCTATTGATCTTCTGTGTTATATGCTTGATTAAAGTGTATAATAGTTAAATATTAGACTAGAACTTTTAAACACTGTGTTGTTATCTCATCTTTGAAAGATGAAGTATTGCAGAAATAAAAAAGTATGTGCTCATAATATTTACCAGCACAGAAATCTAAACATCTAGCCTTGAAGAAGAGACTACAAAGGAAGCTTTGTCCCATTCACAACTGGAGAGAACAAAAGTACCTGCAATGTAATTTGATAAATGTAATATAAGCCAGAGAAAAAAGGTAAAAAGTCTCCTTGTAGATGTGATGGAAGTTACTGGGGTCAAAGTCCAGCTTCCAGTCAACCAGTTACTGAAATAACTTTTCCATAAATCCTATCTTCATGCAAATCAAAAGAATAAAAGGACAAAAAAGGCATATTCTGCATAGTGAATCTAATCTAAATTAACAAAAGACCCTCCTAAATGAAAATCAGGTTGAAGAATCTGATGCAAACATTAATCTTCAAAAAGACTGCAAAACTGCTTCCTATCAAAAAATTGATAAAATGGGTGGTTATCATAGACATTATGAGTTATCTTCTTTTTGATGGTACAAACCATGATTCAGAAATAAGATTGCTAAGTGTGCAGTTAAAGACATAACCAAAGTAGGAAAAACAGGGACAAAGTAAAACAGCATAATGAAGATTAACAGGCTTCTACAGAGATAGGCAACAACAAGAGTACAAATCTGAAACATGCAAACATATTCAGAAGAACTGATCTCAAGGCAAAAAAAAAAAAGAAGACCAAAAAATAATTCGAAGGGTTATATTCTTATCACATCCTAGAGAACTAGTAGAGAAGATACTCAAGATGATGTCAATGATGATGTTTACTATTAGCACACTGGTGCCATTCTGAACTGACCACTGATAAGCCTGTATTTCATGCCAGCGCTTTCTTCCAGCTTTTTAAATATAGTTTTTGAATCACTACATATCCTTTATCACAAATCAAACTGTCCTGGAAACCAGCTGTAAAAGAAACAAATCTACACACAAAAAAAATAGATTGTAACATGGAAAAGTCATAACTGGAAGTACCTCAGTAACAGGGCTGCCAAACACAGAGATTAACCAAAAGCAAATTTAAACCAATATGGCTTCTAGAATTTTACAAAAAAATACCTACCCTGGTTGTCTGGGCAAAGTTTAATACCAAGGACTGACAGCAAGTACCTGCAAGATGTGGTAATTGACCCCTTCTCCCTTTTTGAAAGCTGATAAGCAAATGCTAGTGAAGATTACACAGCAACCTGGAAGCAGTTCTGACCACTGAAACCTGGTCATCTAGATGCAATCAGCCCAGACAAACCAAACAAAGAAAATATTAGGGAAAAAAAACTCCTTGAAATGATCTCACATAATTTTCTCTTATGGGAATCAGAAGTTCTAAATCCATACATTGTGCAGTAGAAGCAAATCAAAATCTGTTTTCACTGCTTCTGATTTCTTCCCATCCCTTCTTTTATGTCAGAAAAACAAAAGACTCAAATTCATCATCTGAGAATTTATGTCAGTTAGAATCACAAATTCCCTGCCTTGACAGATTACAACAGCAAACAGCACAGACATTTGGCTTCCCAACCACAACCGGGATGAGGATTTTTCCTTCTCTCCATTTGGTTTCCAAGAAACAGAAGGGGCTGCAGCTGCTCCCAGTCCCTGCCTACTACTCTCTGTCTCCCATCAGTCGTGACAATATGTATGTGAAGATTAGATACAAACTTACAAGTATCTTCCGGATCAGACCGTCCTGAACAAAAGAAGTTGAATTATRTTTTCTAATCACAAGTAGTTCCCAGCTGAAGAATTCATTTGTTTTTAGCTGGATATGATTTTTACTAAAGGGCAGCAAATCTGCTGGATAGACACACATTTAGATATAGAGTCAACTGAGTTGTAAAAGAGGAAAACAAATTGAAGATTGATGAGAAATGGATTATTTCATGACAGTTTATTTAATGTCATTCATCACCTGAGAGGAAAAATAATTTGAGTTCACATACAGTACCTACTAAGCTGCCACTCAGTAAGCTGTATATCTATGTTAACCAAGCTAAAAGAATATAAATCATTACATTCATTCCCAGGTTGCAGTTAGAATTCTAGCCATCTTACATCCAAAGATGCATTAAAATATCTCTCAAAAATATACTCTAAATAGAAAAGATGAGGTAAAATAAATCAGTTTAGCAGTTACCTCATCAGTTGCTGCTGCCAGAAATGTTGAAATGAACTGTGTTCTGGTTGCGTGAATAGATAAAGCTTGGAAAAGGATGCATATTTGGTTAATCTAATTAAAATCTAAAGCTTCTGCTTAACATGTAATTTAGTGTCATTTTTATGTTAAATCATTCTCTTTCTATAGATTATAAACTAATCTTACCTTCATTTGATCACTTTTTAATCCACTGACACTGAAGTATTCACTGCTATCATTTAACTTAAACCTTATGGAGCAGCTATTACTTACATCATTACTTACATTACTTACATTACTTACATCAGTGTACTCAACACAAAGGTGTATGACTCTAAGGTAAAGATTTTTTCACGTAACTCTTTATAATTATTAATAATGGCTGGGTAATACATATTAATTCTGAAGAGTAACCTGAAGAAGAAAATAGGCCATGATAGACCTAAAAAGGAGGGAAAATACTCTCCAGGACTATAACTAATTAGCACAAAAAGTGTAGACATGCCTAACTGAAGGCTGTTTGCCACAATTCCTAAGCTGTTCTCATTGTGAGAATACAGCCCTATGGAAGTAAAATTGAAATTTGCATTCATGGAGCTAAAAAGCACATTTTCTTAGAACATAACCATATCCTTAATCTTCTATGCCCATATACTGAAAATTTGCTGAACAGAATTTTTATTTTTCTCACGGGAAGGAGGAATTTGGGCCAGCCAGGAGGTATKAGGGATGAAATGAGCACCAAGATCTTTACAATTACTTAGAGTATTGTAATTTACACTTTACAATTACAGTACAACTCTGCTGGAGTTCAAGATTTATGCTCAGTCTCTTTATTAACCTTGTAATCAAGTTGAGATGTTTCCACTGTGGAAAATCACTATCTCAAAATCAACCTTGGATTTGAACAGATTCATCAAAGTTTAGTCCATAACTTCAGTTGTTCTGCTATCTTGCCAACGTATAGCAAGCCATTACTCTGCACATAAAATATATTTTATTCCATCATGATGGTTCAGTAATCATAAACAATGCTTCAAAAAGTGACTGTCCATGGAAAATATTACTAAACCATAGAGGCATGGATAGCTCAAGGCTAAGGAAACTTCTGCCTCTCATCCATTAGATATCAGCCTGCACAAGGTTCCTTCACGACGGGTACTTAACCCTAACCGTAGCAGATTTTTGTACGACATAGCTTGGAGGTAGACCCTACCTCTGCTGCAGAGCAGAAACTTCTCACAGGGCAGCCCTCTTGCCACCAAATGACTTCTTTGGACAGCCCCTAGCCACACCAATGCCAACAGCGCCTCCAGCTTATCTCCTTCTGTTTGTCCTAACCCTACCCCTAAGACCTTGGGCAGGCCAGCCTGGGAAATAGAAGCCCGTCTCTGGCACGCACAACAAACTCCTCAAGTACCACTGTGATCATGCAGCTGTGCAAGCCACAAACCAAATACATCCCAATCCCCTTCCCACACATATTTTTGTTGGGCCTACATGCACTATCACATCACAGGATAATGAAAAYTGATTCTACCAGATATTCCCAACCACAAGCTACCAATTTGCTGAAGAAATTGGCAGAGACTTACCAAGCTAGGGAATCAGTCTTGGAAGATAAGTGCAGATAGCCATATTTCAGATCTAAATTTGGTTGATGTCTTCATTCATAGTTTGGAAGCTACCTCCATAAATGTAGTTTCACTCAGGTCTATTAAATTCAACACTAGTCATTTTTAATCCTGAAGAATGAAGCATGCAGAAAGCCATACTGACCTTTTCTGTATTTTAGTGGGAGATAATCATCAACTAATCTAAATTATTTCCAAAAATAAAAAATGTGACTGTTCTACCTTTCTTGGGATAGACAGCTTTTCAAAGAACAATGAAAAAAATGACTTCTTTGACCATAAATTATCTGTCAGTTTTAAAAAAATTGCAAAGAACATCTTTTCAGAAACATTCTTTCTGTAAGATCTTGACACTTTTAATTGGCTGGTAAYGTTGCAAGGAGCACTTACAGCATTAAGTGTTCTTTCTTTAATAAAAGAATAGCGTTTCAAAAAAACTTATATCATGTCTTTTGTTCATTCTTAGTCATTCTTGCAAACACAAACAAAAATATCTTATATCAAATGAAAATTCAACATTGATCAGTACCTCTAATTCAATACAGAGTATGTTTCACATGAAAAGATTCTATTCTATGTCACATGCAAATAGGCAAGCCAATCTATCTGCTGGAAAATTGCRGTTTATTTCCTGTCTCACAAGATTTCAAGTTATCCAATTAACTCTCTTACACCTCAGAATTCTTTATAATATACATTTTGGTTCTTTAATAATCTAGCGTTTTCTGTAAGGAAGAGTCAGATTCTCCCAAAGACCTAGACTGAAGATAAGAAAGTATTGCAGGAATGAAAGAGTGAGAGGATGATTCAACAGAGCAAGGTGAGCAAGTTGTGTATTGACTCCACCATTAGAAGTCTACACTGGTCCATAATTTTAAAGGGGGGCAAGTAGAAAAAACAACAGCTTGAAATCCCTTTCACTAACAACTTAGGTCCATTTGATCTGAATCAGCACATTTTATGTACTTCTCTGCGTTTTTAGATTGCATTCTAAACAAAATAATGCCTCAGAATTTAAAATGTGCAAGAGATCTCAAAGATTATAAGCTTTCACACGCATGTCAGAAATGAGCAAAACAAAAATGTACCAGGTTGCCTATGGAAGGAAAACCTAAATCTAAATAAAACTATCATCATTATAGAGGCAACCTATTTGTGATAAATGTGTTGTTTATATTGTCTTAAGAAGACAAATTATCATATATTTAACAATTCTATGACTGTTTTCAAATGATAACCATCACAGAATGAAATAATCTACTATCTTGTATTATTTTATGAAAATGGAGGGCTTTTTTATGCCTCAGCAGGCAAGATACGAAAATACACTAATTGGAGACAGACGTAACAAAATTTATTTTTTTTGAAAAAGAAGCGAATCTTGACCAAATGAGATGGTAGCAAAACCAAAAGCAAAGGTTACATCAAAAGGCCAGAGAGGATCAAGGATTAATTCTTCAGCACATGCTGACCTGTAAGTGATCCCATTGATCCCACAAAGCCGAATTACTGAGTATCTAACATGAGTCACAGCCGCAAAACGTCAGGTACATTTTCTTGCAGCAGTCTCACTGAGCTCCAAACTAAATTTCTACAGAAAACTTTCTAAAACAGTCAAAAAGAAAGATGAGTTCTTATGATAGAATGTCTAAAATATAAGGTCATTGGAGTTCCAATTTTTCATAAACACCTCATTTAATTTGAATCACATAAAGGGAGCTGACCATGACTGACAGTTACTCTGCATTGCTATTTGGAAGATGGCAACAGGTTTCATCAGGTTTCAGGAGCTGTGCCAGCGGCAGGAGACAGCATAATCAACCCTTCGCAAAATCTGCCTCATCATTCAGCTGCGTGTCTGCTAGCCAGAACCCCACTGCTTGAAGGATGGTAACAGTCAGGAGAGACTTTCAGGAGGGGAAATTAAAATTCAGAAAAGAAAACAAGATAGTGATTTTTCTGGGCTCATCAAGATTATAAAGGACCTCTCTTCTCTCAATCCTCCAGGAAATGCAAAATTTTAAATAAACTTGGGATTTGTTTTATTTGGATGCTTTAAATGATTCCTTTGAGTCTGTAAGGCTTATGGTCCCTAAATAGACTTCTGCAGCTGCTGCACCTAATTTCATTTTGGCATGGAAATAGGCTAAGGCCTGTTTGTGCAATGCAGTCTCTCTCTTCTCTCTCAAGCAGGAGCTAGCATCATGATTCAATAAAATTTAAAAGTGCCTTTCATCACCTAGATTTGTACAGGCTGATTACACCTTCAAACAGAATAAAATTAGGCAAGGAAATAGGCAGTAGAAAAAAACAGTATTGTTTATAGGTGACAGATGATTGGCAGGTAGAAATATAATTATGGATGATAAAAAAGGCAACACAGAAATGCAAACTATTGATTTCAAGCTAATTTTGAGTTCCATTCCTGATGTTGATCAACAAGGCATGTTCAGTTATGGTAATCCAAGGGGAGTTTGTAGTATTCACATATCACTTAGGACAGTGAAGGTTAAAGGAATTTATTTTTCTCCATTCTTGTTCTACTGGTAATTCAAATATATTTGAAGAGAACTTCTGTCTGAAATAGATATAGGATTTCAGGCTCTAATGCAAACTGGTAAACATATTGTCCTCATAAAAATCAAAGCAAAATAATCACCAGCAATTCAAAATCCATAGTATTATCTTGGATATAAAGATGAAAATACGAACTCTGTCAAGCTGTTTTAGCCTAGTGCAGTGTAAAAAGCAATTTAATATGGATCACAGAGAAGTCAGAAATCAAAACATTGCTGATCCTGAGATCAGCAACCACTGTCAAAGCAGACAAAGCTGCTGTTTCATAATTCTCTGCCTCTTCTGCATTGAGATTGCCACCCAGAACATCCCTCCCAAGCTATCTATGACTTGCTTCCAGTTGGTAAGAGAGGAAGGGTGGCATGAACCCATCTCATTTTCAATCCATGATACCCAAGTTGGGAGAACACAAAAAGGGCAGTACATTCAGTTCAATGACAGATAGATAAGTTAATTAGGTGAGGGAAGGTTCAGAGTTAATGCACTTTAAATAAAAATTTATATATATATATATATATATATAAATTTTATATATGGTATGCTCCCACTCCTCAAGAATGAAAGATATTGAACAGCAAAGCACCCTGAACTCTTCCACTGATTCTCACAAATTCTTTTCTGCTAGAAAATAATTGTAGAAATTAGGCTAATATTAGTTAAATTAGGCTAACATTAGTTAAAGCATGTAAAACATGCTTCTGCATGATTCCAGTTCTGGACTCCCCAGTACAAGAGAGCACTGGCCCTATGAGAAMCAGCTGCGAGAGCTGGGCCCCTTAAGCCTGGGGAAGAGAAGACTGAGGGGGGATCTTATCAATGTGTACAAGTACCTGAAGGGAGGGTGTCAAGGGGAYGGGGCTAAACTATCTTCAGTTGTCCCGTATGACAGGACAAGAGGCAACGGGTACAAACGGAAACACAGGAAATTACTTCTAAATATGAGGAAAAGGTTATTCACTGTGTGAGAGTGACAGAACACTGGACCAGGTTGCCCAGAGAGGTTGTGCAGTCTCCTTCTCTGGAGATATTCAAAGCCCACCTGGATGCAACTCTGTCTAACATGCTCTCGGTGACCCTGCTGGGCAGGGAGGTTGGACTAGATGATCTCCAGARGTCCCTTCCGACCTACCCATTCTGCAATTCTGTGATTCTGTGAAACCTTGCTCTAAATACATAATTTTTAAATTTTAAGCTCGCAAGAAGACACATAAATGAAGAATATACTTTCAAAATTAGCCTGCAAGTACAATTCACATCTCTCTCCCTCACCTCCTTTTCTGCTGGTGCCAGGAGAGAATAAAAGTTTTCAATTTATTCAATTTCTGTAGCCTGGTGTTTAGAACTGTCAGCTGCGAGTCCTTGGTCTGGGCTTACAAAACTGAGGTTTCTGCAACTGATCTCAAGCAAGTACTTGRCAGCTCCAGAAGTTTTTAGTTTCTAAAAACACAGAAGGCACAAAAGATACATTGCTGAATATGACCAGAGCTAAATATTCCCTCCACAAAGCAGTAGATCGAACTCTGAAGAGCTAACTTATCAACTTTAAAACTATTCTTCTGCATGATTGACTGCTCTGATTAAATAACAGTCCATCAGATAAGCAGAAGAATTAGACCTTCAGAATTACAGGCAACAGGGAAAATCATTTTTGTCTACAGGACTTTTTCACATCCAACGTCTTCCTCTTCCTTCCTTCTTCTTTCCATSTCCCTCACAAGATTCATGATGCTGAAAGACAGTTTCTCACTATGGAGTAACAAGAGGAATAGGTTTACAAAAAGAGAAGAGAATTTAGTCTAGGAATTCAGTTAGAAACAAAATCTGAGCGTATTATTTGGAGACAAAATAAGCTTTCTGTTCTGGCAAAGGAAATTTCAGAATGCSAAAAAACAGAGCCTATTTAGTGTTGGAGGTAGAGACATAGCCTGGAAGAGGCCAGAAAGATAAAACAACACATGAAGCAGGATTATATGACACAGAAATCCAAGAAGACTTTTTCATCCATGAAGTTTGTATGTACTTCAGTAACATCAGAGAACTGTTTTTCTTGAAACTAATGGAAAAAAAAAACTCCAACTTATATCACTTCAAATAATAGCATAAGAATCCCTGTTGATCCCTAAATACAGTGAGGATATTTTTCCTACATTTTCGGAAATTCAGGGCAAAAACTGCTTGGGTATATATAAAACTGTGTGCAATGCATTTCTCTTTCCTGGAGGAACTATGTTAAAATGTCTCTGATAATGCTAAGAGTCTCCAAGCACGTGGACAAAAAAAGGTGATCAAGAGTAGTCAGTATGGATTCACTAGGGAAAATATGTTTAACCAATCTGAAGCTTTCTACGACGGAGTGACCGGCTGGGTAGATGAGGGAGAGCAGTGGACGTTGTGTACCTTGACCTCAGCAAGGATTTTGACACTGTCTCCCATAACATCCTCCTAGAGAAGCTCAGGAACCACAGGCTAGATGAGTGGACAGTGAGGTGGATTGAGAACTGGATGAAAGGAAGAGCTCAGAGGGTCGTCATCAGTGGCATGGAGTCTAGTTGGAGGCCTGTGGCTAGTGGAGTCCCCCAGGGCTCAGTACTGGGTCCCATCCTGTTCAACTTTTTCATCAATGACCTGGATGAGGGGACAGAGTACCTCCTCAGCAAGTTTGCTGATGATCCCAAGATGGGAGGAGTGGCTGACACACCWGAGGGCTGTGCTGCCRTTCAGAGAGACTTGGACAGGCTGGAGAGTTGGGCAGACAGGAACCTCCTGAGGTTCAACAAGGGCAAGTGCAGGGTCCTGCACYTAGGGAGAAATAACCACAAACACCGCTACAGGCTGGGGCTGACCTTGTGGAAAGCAGCTGTGCTCAAAAGGACCTAGGAGTCCTGATGGATAGTAAGATGACCATGAGTCAGCAATGTGCCCTTGTGGCCAAGTAGGCCAATAGTATCCCGGGGTGTACTAGAAGAGTGTTGCCAGCAGGTTGAAGGAGGTGATCCTGCCCCCCTATTCAGCCCCAGTGAGGCCTCATCTGGAGTGTCCAGTGACAGTATACATCTGGGCTCCCCAACACAAGAGAGACATAGAACCACTGGCGAGATTCCAGCATAGGGCTACGAAGATGATTAGAGGACCAGAGCATCTCTTTTGAGGAAAGGCTGCGAGAGCTGGGGCCTGATTAGCCTAGAGAAGAGAAGACTGAGGGGGGATCTTATCAATGTCTACAAATAGCTTAAGGGAAGGCATCAATGGAATGGGACAGGACTCTTCAGTGGTGCCATGCAATAGGACAAGAAGCAACAGGCACAAACAGAAACACAGGAAATTACTTCTAAACATGAGGAAAAAATTCTTCACTGTGTGAGAGTGACAGAGCACTGGAACAGGTTGCCAGAGAAGTTGTGGAGTCTCCTTCTCTGGAGATATTCAAAACCTGTCTGGGTGTGATCCTGTCTTACATGCTCTCGGTGATCTTGCTTGAGCAGGGGTGTTGGACTAGATGATCTCCAGAGCTCYTTTCCAACCTCAACCATTCTGCATGATTCTGTGAGTTGATGTTTCTTTGAGCAGATTGTAGCCACAAAGGCAGTATTAATGGACATGTGAAATAGTGGCATCTTTAATGAAAGGTCAAATAGACTCCATTCTAAGACTTCATGACTAGAATCATGTTTTTATGGAAAAATGCTTTGTACATGTACTTTATATAAATAGACAGTTCCTGAATCCTTTAACATCCAGATAGGAACCCATGCATGACCCTTCCATTTCCCAGYACTCACAAAGCACTCTTGAAATCCAATGTGTATTGGCTTTCTAACATTTTATGGTTTTAAAATATACTTATTTAGACATTTTATAGTTTATACCTTTGAATTCATCCTATAAACRAGCAAAAAATCTCATGAATAATTTACTCCATTATAAGAACAGTTCGTGTTTTTATGATGCATGTTGCCTCTTCTTCAGTCACCAGATAATTCTGTATAATTTGTGACCTCTGCATTGTGGRGAGATAGTTTATGAAGAATATTATAGTTGTTCCAAATCTTTTCTTAAAAAATAAGGATTTCTGGCACAATTATATTGGTAAATTCAGAATTTGCTCTATGAAATCATTAGGAAACACAAAGAAAGTCCTTTACAGCTTTCTAAAGAAAGGTGGAATCAAACCCAAAGTCTTTTCTCATCATATAAGAAATACAAATTTTTCTTACTTCAACACAGTAAAGTTTTCAGAGGGGTACTCATGAATAAGGAATTCCTTCATAAAAGCACAGGTCTTTGAGGAAATCATAATTAATATTCTGGACAGTAGTTCACTCTGAGCAATGAGTATTTATGATCCTTTTGATACTTAGGAAATTCTTCTTTATTTGGAATTACATAAGGTTGATTTTTTTCCCCAAAAAATCTTGCTCACTCCTTTTCAAAGCAACTTTTATAAGCAGAAGTCAGAGCCTGGGAAACTGAGGCTGCTGTTTCTTACGTGAGCAGCAGAGGAAAAAAAATATTACCTATAATTGTTTTTGTTGYCCAGGAGTTTAACAGAGTTCCAACTTCGGAAGAGGGATTCTATATATCATAAAAACATTTTATGAAACTGTTCTAAACCTAAATAAAGAGTCAGAGAAAAGCTGTATAGTTCATGGCTTTCTGAAAATGACAACTTCATGCTGACCCAGGTTATACAGTATTTCCATCTATATCTAAAAAAGTGATTAGTGTTAAATAATCTGCTCTTTCTGCATTACTGCCTAAAACAGAATACCATATACAGCATGTTATATACACTTGTATCAATGATGGAGAGCAATACAAGCAGTCTGCTGCTATCTCCATAGAAATGGCAAGCACTGTTAGTATATAACATATTTGTCTTGACTATATACAGACCTCTTCCTGTTTTTCATGCCTTATAATCTGCACTGAATCTACAGCACATTGTTCTTCTGAAGCTCTTTTAAGGAAAGGACATTACCTAAACTTAAGAGAGGGTAAGGTTCATTTTAACATAATGTACTGTTAACCAAGTCTGCTAAAATACAAATTTACAAAGGTCAGAAACTAAGGAGCCGATTTTTAACACACTACTACTTGTAATTTGCAGTTTGTATCTCTTACAGAAATAGCAGTGTTTTAGTATCAGATTCTTAGTTATGTTTTTTTTTTGTTTGTTTGTTTGTTTTCCCCCAGTGGTAGTCTTTGCCTGTTTGGTATGATGTACACAAAATTGTATTCTGCCCAACTGGCACATGAATGTATTGCTATCTTTGATGAAAATCATTAAATACTAGAGAGCTCGCTAACTATGCTATTGTCACTCAGGGGTGGGTGAGTGGGCGTCTATGTGTCTGTGTGTTTCTTAAAACCACTTAGTGCTTAAAACAATAAACCTCAGTTGATTATAGCTCAATTCATTTTCTGCTATTATATCAATCACATCAAGATTGTTCTACACACAGAACTTCCAGTTATTGCATACTACCTTTGCAAAAATGCATACCTCTTCTGTTTTGCTTTTTCCTTGAAATAAGCTCTATTAAGATTCCCCCTTACATATAGCAAATACAATTTTCAACACTTTTTGTCTATATCACGAACTTAATAGTGTGCTATTCACCTAGCCTTTTCTACTTCAGCAGTTAAGATTTCTGCCTTCTACTGACTTGAATGAGAAACAGCCCATTACAACCATACAAAATGAAATCATGCTGTTCATTCTTCTGAACCAATGGCAACAGAATTCTAGAATTTCACCACAAACCTTTTGAGCGTATTAGACATTTACTCACATACACAGAAATACTACATGTGATTTTCTATAAGTAAAAAACAATCTACGAACTGGATTGCAATGATTGAATGACTGACTGGAACAAAGAGAGGGAAATAAACTGTCATACCGGTGAACTCCACTGTTGCACATCATTATGTGACATGCTCCAAGCCTGTTACAGAGTTCTGAGGACACCGACAGCAACCCAACTCCAGAAGCACTGCAAGCAGTGTATGCACAAGCAGCGGTGCGTTTGGATCGGATAAAGGACCCTATGAGTCGGTAAAGTTCATCCAAGCAGTTGAGAGGTCTCATAAACTGCAAGAGACAAAAGAGAGAGAGATTTAAATATTTGCTACCAAGAGCACATGAAATACTCTTTCAGGGTAGCAACAAGTAAACACTGGGAGTGTCATGATCTGTGGTCATTACAGATGCAGATTAGAACAGTGAGACTGGCTGAGAAAGCCCAAGCCAGATTTCGTAATGTAAATACAAAGCAGAGAGTCTTCTATGACGTGACCCAGGAAAACTTTGTCTAACTTTTAAATTATTACTGTCATTGACTGTTTCATTCTCTATAGAGGTGTTTTTCACTTCAATAAATTGAATAGGCCCATCAGTAAGCTTCCATTAACGATATTTTCAAAGATTATGCTCAGAAGAGCAACCTTCAAGATCAATTTAGCAGTGAAAAAAAGCATCTCATAGTGGTTTGTGCAAAAGAAAGGCTCACAACACAGTTTTGCAGAGCTTGTAATTCCAAATTCCTTTTCTCTTTATTCCAGAGACACTTAAAGATTGCAACAAAACACCCTGGTACTCAAAGAACGAATTGTCTGAAAGACAGAAAAGCTTTCCCTAAGGACAGTTTTAACTAATTAGAGAAATAGCAGCCTTACTTGCTCTTACGTTTACCTTCATCAGAAAGTATGCAGGTCAAGTAAATCAATTATAACAATCATTTAAACCTKGACACAAATAGATTTAAGTTGGTTTCGCTCCTATTGATCTAGCTTGCATACATTTAAATTGATTTAAACTGGTGCCATTACTCCTGCAGAGCTATGGAGAAAAGAGCAAAAGTCAAAGCCACAAACTGAGATCATGCACTCACTTTTGGTTTATTCCAATTACAAAGAAAATGCATTAGATTAAACCAGCATTTGTTACTAGCATCCCCTGGTGTGTACCTTGACTTCAGCAAGGCTTTTGACACTCTCTCCCTTAACATCCTCCTAGAGAAGCTCAGTGAGGTGGATTGAGAACTGGATGAAAGGAAGAGCTCAGAGGGTCGTCATCAGGTCCAGAGAGATCTGGACAGGCTGGAGAGCTGGGCAGACAGGAACCTCCTGAGGTTCAACAAGGGCAAGTGCAGGGTCCTGCACCTAGGGAGAAACAACTCGAGGCACCAGTACAAGCTGAGGGCTGACCTGCTGGAGAGCAGCTCTGCAGAGAAGGACCTGAGAGTGCTGGTGCAGGACAAGCTRACCATGAGYCAGCAATGTGCCCTTGTGGCCAAGAAAGCCAATGGTCTCCTGGGGYGCATTAGGAAGAGTGTTGCCAGCAGGTTGAGGGAGGTGATCCYGCCCCTCTACTCAGCCCTGAGGAGGCCTCATCTCGAGTATTGTGTCTGGTTCTGGGCTCCCCRGGACAAGAGAGACATGGAGCTACTGGAGAGAGTCCAGTGTAGGGTTACAAAGATGATCAGAGGGCTGGAGCACCTGCCCTATGAGGAACGGCTRCGAGAGCTGGGCCYSTTCAGCCTGRGGAAGAGAAGACTGAGGGGGGATCTTATCAATGTGTACAAGTACCTGAAGGGAGGCTGTCAGGGGGACAGACACAAACTCTTTTCAGTTGTCCCCTGACATTTTCACTGAAATAGAGAATAGATTTTGGGAAAAATTCTTTTGCTGCACATGTGAATGCTTAGAAAATAAGTTACTGACTCACTACAGAAGGACCATGCAGTCTAGCACAGATCCAAGAAACAGGAACTCTCAGTCTGTTAATGCTCATTTTGGATTATATCTATTAAAATTTTAGTCTGCCATAGGACTCAGYTGTTGCTTGCTTTATTTGTCAAGCCACAGCAGTTCAATCACTTTTGCTCATAAGTCAGTACAGACAAGGCCCTAGGAACATCTTTTTTTCTTATGGGGCTGCAATGCGGACATGAACTTTCCAACAAGAGGATGTAGCATTAAATGAAGATTCATAGTCTTTGTGATCTCTCAGTCACAGAGGTTTAAAGACAGAGGAAGCCCAAATGAGGAGGTTCAGAAGGCAATCCTCCAAACAGGATGCTAGAATATTTCTTTCTGAACAGTGTTTCCAGTTTTCAGAACAAAAACATTCTGCCTGCACCTGCTCCCACCTTCATGTTCCTGGTGCAATTGCACTGCTCTGACAACACAGTGATGCCCTCTCGCCTCACATGTTGATACAGAACCACGTGGCACCACATACCCCTAAAACAGAGGGGGGACAAAACGCCATAAAAGAGCTCCCCCTTTCCCTCTCCCCCACAGCTTTGAATAATCCCAATTTTCAGTGGAATAAGTAAAGTCAGAGGACAGGATTACAAAAACATAGTGTGAAAAAATGCAAAGCTTAATTAGTCACTTGACATTTTTATTTACCTTATCTATATAAGCTGCTTTAGATGTTGAATTTGGAGGCAGGTTTGACTTGTCCAAGTAGAATGCCCTGATAGAAAAAAAGGCAAAAATGTTAATTTTTTTAAACTCTTGTGAAAAATGTATATAGGTGATTATTCTTAGACATCATCCTAAGATTGAACTCTTTTTTTAATTTCACGATGAAACTATCGAAGAATAACACAAGGATGAATAGACACTAACACTCTTCTAAGAAATGTGGAACATTTTTTCTCATTTTGAAGACAAATTGTCCCTCTGCCATTTCACAGTAGAGTGCAATATTTTACTCTCTAGTTAGTAGAAAAAACAGATCTGAAAGTAACTCACTAAAACTATCCATGAAAGGGTTGTGGCAGCTGTCTTGATTTTAACAGTGACTTTGGGAAACTTGGCAGGTAAATAATGTCTGAACCTCATGYGCTACAAGCCTTTTATATTAGCAAAGCTGTAATAATTTCAGAACAGCATCCCAAATATGGAAGAYAGTACTGCAACAGAGGAAAAAGCTCACAGTATAAAAAGAAACAAAAAAGCAGAAACCTTACAGGTGGCAGATATACCCCATAAAGAGAAAATCGCACTGGTAATGTGTGCACTCATGTATGCACATGTAAATAAAAGCAAACTGCCTTTCTATACAATTACCACTCACTTTTTTGAAAATGACTTAGTGCATCAAAGGAGAAGCTGAAGAAAAATGTGGTTTATCTACAGAATGCAAATGTGAGAGAGAAAGCTTACTCATTTTAACAGGCTTACCTATCGATTGTGTATTAAAACTCATCAGCCCATACTCACACACCTCCTTCTGTAACATTTC
This sequence comes from Rhea americana, assembly GCF_003343005.1. Taxonomy (NCBI): domain Eukaryota; kingdom Metazoa; phylum Chordata; class Aves; order Rheiformes; family Rheidae; genus Rhea; species Rhea americana. Next base: position 879,380 of record NW_028186365.1, on the reverse strand, counting down.
ACTTAGCAATGAATACTGCCATAAGGATTTTCTATGGAACAGAAAAATCCGGCATGCACCATGTTAAAAGACAAAAGGTTGGCTAGTTTCTATGTGGCACAAAGGGAGCTGAGATTTGGTGCAGAGGACTTTCATGTTACCCTTCTCTCCTAAACCAAGAAAAGTTCTCCTATCTAACACCAGAAAGAGCTTCTCTGATCACCAGCATTAAGATGCTAGCAAAAGGTCTATGGGAAGCGTGGAGCTCTTCTCTTGTCTCCTTCAATGCATAAATTCTAGAGGATCTTTCTTTTTGTTTTATCTTATAAGCAAAATAATTGCTTACCACAGATATGTTATTATTAAATATTTGACAGGCTGAAAAAAACCTTACATATCTGTGTGATAACATCACAAGATTCATTCTAGTGGTTGAAAAGCTCCTAAAACCTACTGGTGCAGCTGAAAATAATAAAACTTGTAAGTCTGCCTGGATGAAGCATCCAGTGAGAATGAGGCATCAGCTACCACTATGGCAATCCTGACCAAGGTAAGAAAACAAGTTACAGAGCCTGCYGGAAGAAACTGGGTTCTCCAGTGGAAACTTCAATGTATCACCTCAATCCAGCCCTAATGCCTGTGCACAAGCAGCAGGATCTGACTAAAGGTCAGAGCTCTCAGACTGGATCCAGCCTGGAGCAGGATCCCAGCTGTTCTATGGAGTGTGGTAACCAAATTTCAGCTGCACTGAAATATGAAAATAAACACTGAAAAGAATGCGCCCTTGCACCCTAACTCAGTAATGACAGGATAATCTGAAATCTCAGTCATGAAAACACTGATTCATGTAACATACGTATAATAAAGCCCATCTTTTTCTCATCGCTTTATCCACATGAATAAAGTTACTCACATGGTTACATACTTGTGGGGCAGGGGCATAGATGGCAAATTTGAAAAGTCTTTTATTCTTTAATATCCTAGAATAACTGTACTAGTAAAAAATCCAGCAGCCTTCAATTCTAGAAGATTTTGTTGCCTGTATTTTTGCAGTTTTGAAAGCCATCTTCCCCCRAATTTAAGGTTTGAATTAATTCCATTAAAAAGCACAGCAGAGATAATCTAGTTCCATTATTCTATTAGGCCTGTTTTACCATCCTGAATGCACTCTGTGTCAAAGGAGGCTGGAAACTATTGGAAGGATTCGCAGAGAAAATTACTTGTAAATCACTAYGAATGGCCACAGCACATAAAAGCTACCTCAGTAGAAACACACCAACCTTCTTCCTTGTTAGCAAAGCTAAAAACTAAAGCCTAATCCTTCCATCCACTGAACATTATCAGACTAAAAGCCTATGCTGTGTTCTCCTGCCATGCCACAGAGAAATCTGCTTCATTCAGAGTCTGTTAGCACTCTTTGGACTATTATTTCAGCAAATTCAGCTGCATTAACTGAAAACAGAAACTAAATATAGAATAGTACACAACTAATGGAATACATGGAAAATAATCCACTCAGGGTACAARATGAAGCAATATGGACACTAGAAGGGAATATACAATTATAGAAATTACTACATTAAGTAAGTCAATTATTCATTAACCTAAAGAACAAACAAAAAATCAACTATACATAACATCAATTTTAAATATCAAAATATCCTGTTACAAATAAAACTATTCCCCCACACACGATCAGATAACACTCCCAGATGTTTCTCAAGTGCTTTATTTTTATTGCTTTTCATAAAAACTGTCTTCAGTATTTCACAGAACATGACAAACTATGGACAGCATATAAATTTCCAAAGCACTTCACTTAATTACTAAATGCCTGTTAAGGTCCTTAATCAAATTTTATAGGAAAAGTTAATGGCAATCTTGGCATGGTGCCCAATTTGGACAACATTTTCTAATCCATTTGAAATGAAAAAGAATGAAATCATAGTTCTTTGTCTGAAAATGTGATGCTGTTTTTACTGCTAAAAGCTGTTCAATTTCTCTCAGTTATGGCAGAAGAACTTTTCTTCTAAAAAAGRAAAAAAGAAGTAGAAAAAACAATCAAAACTAAAGGAGATGGTTACGTTTCACTTTTGTAAGGTGTTCCATATGTAATAGCATCAAATAATGGAACAAATATGTGAGGGAAAACTTACAGGGCAATGAGGTAACAAATACCTCAGGGTTCAAAAAGAAAAATCTATCACAAAATGAATGCTTTTTGAAGAAGTTTTCCCACAACTTTTATACCAAGGAGATACAGAAGTGGTGATATTTTGATCTTAGTGGCATTTTACAGGGTACCCTACAAAATTGATCTGGACATGTAGGAGCCTGCAAAATTGAAATGGTAGGAATTATCGAGGCTCCAAACCTGCAGAGACATATTTGTAACTTTATACACGAATGTAATCCGAACAAAGCCAAGTTTCTAGGCTTATACCCTGTTGTTCCAGGAAGCCCACAGTAAAAGCTTCCAAATTCAATTATTTCTCTAGTACAAAGTAGCTATYGCAGAAAATTACTTGCTGTCAGAGCAAACAAATGCAAAAGCCTGTCTTATGTGTTCTTTCTGGTAAACAGTAAGTAAGTATGATAAATTGCCATATATAATTACCTTCTAAGACCATCTTAAGGGATTTTAAATGAATTACTTGAAATTGTATGTTTAAAATCTACAACAGTTGACACTTTCTAACAGTGGATACTTTAAATTGATATTTACTGCAAAATAGCACTACTCCTATTTATTTTACTAGTGCTTCTATAATCATTTGCAGTATTTCTATTTATTCATGCCACAAGTCGAGAAGAAGAAGAATTTAAATGTTACTTCCCTATTAATATGCACAAGACAGGAACAATCTTCATGTTGACACAATACATTAGGATAATCCTGTCAGTAATATCCTAGTCTCAGGAGATTATGTACTCCACAGAAGTTTACACGTATGAACAATCAGATGACATAGYACACAAGGACTTCCCACCATTCATGTTATATGTGCTAGAGAAAAAACATATTTCGGCAAAAACGGCAATATAAGGAGGCTGCGGTCTCATCATAAAATAAGATTATGAAAGTCAAGGGGATTCTAGCCCTAACATCTTTATGTCAGTGATACAATCCTATGTGCAATTATTAGTGGCTACAGAAAGGTTTAACTCTAACAACAAAAAATCTTCATAACAGTTTCACAATTTTAACCTCTCAAAGAGCATACACAGCAGTATTCTGACCTTTCTTAACTATTCTTACTTGTGCAATCTGTTGTGCTAAACAGGAGATCCTAACACCATATTGCTCTGAATCTACCACAGGTAATTTGCATTTCATGTGTAAGCAATGCAGTAAGCCCTTTCTGGCTTACTTCAGGCACATAAGGTGGCAAACCAGCTTTTGGCAGTCTATATTTCAAGTATAGCAAGCAGAATTGTGGAAGACAGTACAATCTATGAGGAGAAGGATGTGACTGTAAGGTGAGACCATATGGAAAAAGTCACAAGCAAAACACACACATACAGAAAAGAGGAAAATAATTAGATTAAATTGTGTCTAGGAAAACCCACAAGGGCACGGAAAGGTAAGAAAATTTCAAGAAATTAAATGCCAGGACTTTCTTGGTAACTACCTCCCTTAGTGGAATGCACTGGGACACAAATGCCTAACTGGGACGCAGAGTTGCGACTGAAAAACTGAATTCCTAAGGAATTTGATTCTATCAGAGGGGCTTATTCTTCGTGCTGCTTCTCATTCTCTTGGAAGCCTGCAGCACCTGGCTAAACTGCTGGTTTTCCAGCCGTTCAAACTACAGTCTCTGAAGACGGCACATGAATAAATTAGTGTAAGGGTGACTGCAAGCATCCAAGGTACAAACTAAGGATGATACCTGCAAAGTAACTCAGTTCTTTAATCCTCAGCCTACATATCACAGCCTTACTGACAAATTTATGCAGAATCTCACCTTTCTGATATATATACTTTTACACTATATCCTACATACTATTTACACAAGTAGGAGGTCACAGAAATGTGAGAACAGAACAGAAAGTCACAGATGATTTAAAAAATGGGAAAATACCATTAGCTCTGTACAACAATATGCACTTTTCATGTGCTACATCTTAATCTCTATTTTTCCAGGAGTCTAGAAAGAAGCTTTCCCAGTAAGCTAAGTCTCCAGCATCTCTATCTACTTCCAAGATGACATGAAATCATTCTACTTTAATAAATGAAAGGGAAGTACTTGGGTCCTCAGGCCACGTACACCAGTCTTCCTGCTTCTCCCATCATTATCAGAGCAGCAATACCCACACTGAACCCATTAGTAATAACTAACTAATTCCACATTTGCCTTCCAGAGAGCASATTTTCCCTTTTAGGCTCCTGTTATTCCAGATACATTCCAGAATATATTATTAAAAAGACAACATGCCAAGTAGTCATTGGGTGGTCAGCATTTCTAGTTGCTACAGGCTTGCACTGGGTTCATCGAACAAATGATGATGATCAGTAACCAAATATGAAKGCCTTCAGCTCTAATTGCTTTGGATAGACATTCTCTGCATTTGGAAAGGAAAAAGAATGCAAAATAAATTAGATGTTCACTTCAGTAAGCAACGACTTAGAAAATAGGTCATTTTGAATTTTTTGGTATATTYTGTCAAGCTGTAAAATTTTCAGTTTTAGAATATTGTCTATAAAAAACACTGATCATATTTTGTCAAAAATCTGAAGAACAATTAATTTATACTCACRGAAGGAGTACACCACTGGAAGAAAAAAGTCTAAAGGTAAATTAAAGCCATCTGGAGTTACCTTTTATACCAGCTTGACAAATTTTATTTATTTTGTCCAGCATCTYTATTTTCTTTCTGGTCTTGCTTCACTTTGGTGCAACGAATCTCAATTTCCTCTCTAMCTAAAATGCTTCTCATTATGTTTGTCAGGAGACAAAGTCAGCTATTATTCCCTGTTATGTCCTTCAGAGTGAATACTTAATTTTGAATCTCTTTGCTTCATCAAGATCTTACATTTAGAGAGAGATCAGTTTTAAGTATCGACTTCATCTGGAACAGCAGCAAAAAAATCTAAAAAACATTAGATTTCCTATTTATATAGTMGTATCACAGAATCACAGAATGGTTGATGTTAGAAGGGACCTCTGGAGATCATCTAGTCCAACCTCCCTGCTCAAGCAGGGTCACCTAGAGCACGTTAGACAGGGTTGCATCCAGGTGGGCCTTGAAGATCTCCAGAGAAGGAGACTCCACAACCTCTCTGGGCAACCTGTGCCAGTGCTCCGTCACTCTCACAGGGAAGAAATTCCCCCTCACAGTCAGGCGGAACTTCCTGTGCTTCAATTTCTGCCCATTGCCTCTTGTCCTGTCACACGGGACAACTGAAAAGAGTTTCTCCCCGTCCCCTTGACACCCTCCCTTCAGGTACTTGTACACATTGATMAGATCCCCYYTCAGTCTTCTCTTCCCCAGGCTGMAGAGGCCCAGCTCTCACAGCCGTTCCTCRKAGGGCAGGTGCTCCAGCCCTCTGATCATCTTYGTAGCCCTATSCTGGACTCTCTKCAGTAGCYCCAYGTCTCTCKTGTACTGGGGRRYCCAGAACTGGACACAGTACTCGAGATGAGGCCTCCCCAGGGCTGAGTAGAGGGGCAGGATAACATAAAGTRTATAGTAAATTTGTGTTTGTAGCATTGCAGTCCAGTGTAACTGTTTCATTTTTTTTAACACGATGCAATGTATCAGATATCTGGTCTTAAGAACAGAAACAGTTCTGCAYCTACTTTATAAATATTCCACTGCACTGAAAATAAAATAATTTCACAGGCAAATACTTACTCTCTGAAAGCTACAACACTCCACTGATTACTATTTTCTCCATTTGATGGCAATGGCAAAAAATGTTAATGAGCAAACTGAAGTGGATAGACATGAGGAAGAGAGGGAGGGAGGGGAGAGAAAGAAATCATGGGACCACAGTGGCACATGAACAAATGGCATAAGCTTCTTAACCACATGAGTAATTCAGTTTGGAAAAGCTTTCCACTACCAACTCTGGGGGAATAAAATTGCCAGATTTAAGGTGGGATTTAATCATTTATTACAGRCATTTACATATTATCTGGCCCTTTTGATAATACAGATATGGACTTGAAGACCTGTAAGTTTGTTCCAGAGACAAACRACATCTTTCTTTCATAGTAATTAACCAGTTGTAGGTGGATATGTCTTTTATATCATCATATATCATTTATACTACCGTAACTACTAGAGAATTCTAGTTCAGTCTAAAGCCAAGAGTGCCATCACATCTATTTTCTGCCTTGACTAAATTATACAGGATAGGGAAAACATTAGCTTGCCAAGAAGCCTACAGTTTGAGAAGCTGCTGTGTGTGTAATTCGAGCGTGAATAAATAAAAGCAGGTTATATTCCTCAGATGGATTTTGTTACATGCTTGCATAAACTCCATAAGGAAAAAATATTTTCTTTTTCCCATGTTTAGAAAAATCAAAAGAAATCAAAGAGTAACAATATTAAAACCTCATGAAGGTATAACACAGTATCCGTGACTAAAGGATTAAATTACACTTGCCATTGCTCTGTGAAAGGCTACTTATTCCATAAAATAGACACTGGAATCTTTAGACATAAGAACTGTTTGAAGTTACATTGTAAATGAAACACTTTTAAATGACAAGTATTAGATTCAGGGTAATCAGATGTTCAATGTAATGAGGGTAGTTAGCTAAATCATTTGTCATTAAATTCACTGATTCTAATTGCTTCCTTAGAGCAACAGACTTTCATTTACCTTCTAAAAGGATATTGAAGAAAGCAACAACAGGAACAAAAAAACCCTCTGGCCTTTTTCCTTTACTACTTGCTTTAATTTTTCCTTTGTAACTGCCATACAGCAGGCCACAAAAGTATCAGTCAATAATCCTTGACACAGCTGACTTCAAAGAATAGTTCTAAATCAGAGAAAATACTAGGCTAGAAGGAAGAAACATGTCTTTTCAAACCTTGTCTATTGATGTACAGACAAGTTAATTACTACATAGTGTTAATTAGCACCCACATCAGGGTGGGGATGGGTAGCAATCTTTAGATGCCTTTCACGCAGCATGATCCTACCATCTGAGTGAAAAACTGGGCCACAGTACAGTCAGGGATATCACAAGAAAGTGCTCTGCTGGGGTTAAAAGAAATATTACAGGGAGGTAGAGCTCTCCTAAGCTTGCTTTGATCTATTACTTTGCTTACTTCCCCTGAATCTTCCCAGTTCAAATCATCATCACTTGGAAAACAAGTTTTAAAAATGTTTAGATATCTAAACACAATTGTAGGTGYTTAAGAGGCATCAAAAATGTCTAGTCATCTAATGGTCACTGGTTTCACTAATTTCTCATTGGCCAAAAAYTTCAGAATCCAAATAGTACAATTTTAGGCACAAGCAAGTTTGTTCTTGGTGTCAGTACTTAGTGGAGCATATCACAGAGACCCCAAAGCAGGACATATACTTGGTATTGCCACAGCACTGCTCCCCAGGGAATGACCTGTGCCCCAGACATTCCTTCTGCCCCAAACATCCTTTATTAAGACTCTAACCAAGACCACCTGTGGAAAAGTACATTTTAATAGTTTTAGAGTATCATAGGAGAGAC